>NC_047521.1:3073654-3201295 GCF_902827115.2 Pseudochaenichthys georgianus | reverse complement strand
AATCTGGCTGCTACTAGAAATGATTTGTCTAATATATCATATTCCAATCCCTTGTATAGACTCTTATTGCACTATTCACTTTTTACTATTTTTCCTTTGTATTGACTTGCACTATCTTTTCTGTGTATCTGTTTTATTGTGTTGCACTGTTGGAGGAGCCTGTGACCTAAGGGGGGGGGGGGGTAGGAGACGTTCGATTCCTGTTTTGAATAGTGTGCCGTCGATGGGTTTCATTCGGTTTCATTCCATTTCAAAATGCTGTTTGTCGCTCAGCGTAAACTTCGCACACTGCCACTCCAACATCCAATCACAGAGCTTGAGGACAAATCACGGGGTTTGTCAAGCAAAGCACATGGTGTAGTCCCAAACGATAGCTGAGGATTCTGGGTAGTGTAGTGTCTTCGGCCATCCTAAACTGAACACATATTTGTTTCTCCGAATCGAAGGGGAAAATTACAAAAGCATTGTACACAACTTAAACCAATCAATGTTGTGTAATCAACAAGGATAATCTGGTGTTTTTGAGTCGATGAGTAATGCAGATAGCACTGTAAAATCAATCGACAGTAAGGGGAATACTTACTTCCGGGTGTAAAATCCTCCGTTATCCAATGGGAATGGACGTGTTATGATTCTGTTTAGTTGTATTTTTGTTGTGTGCTTTTGTGTGCTATTTCCTGTCTCACCCCTCTCTTCTCTGTTTTCCTCTGCAGGGCTGGTGTGTGACAGGGAGTTGGCTGGCTCCTCCCAGTAGCAGACGAGGCACACCTGTTTCCACTCACCTCTTCACCTGTAGAGATAAAAGCCCGGTCCTCATGCCTCTTCCCTGCCAGATAATTCCTCTGTGTTTCGACCCTCCGGTGTGTCTCGCTGCTCTCCTCGTTGTTTGGATTATTGTTTTGATTTTTGCCAGCCAACTTCCTGACTCCACTGCCGTATTTTTTGTTCTCTGCTTGAATAAAGCTTTTTGTTTATCGACCATCTCTCTCCAGTCTTTTGCTTTGGGGTCCAAAATCCTATAGGCCGTAACAGGACGCTCACATTGCTCTCCGTAATACAATAAAGGGGACATGATCAAATAGGAATATAATGTTCTTTTATAAAACGTTAACTAAAGGGAACAATCTATTGGACACAGCTGAAGCTCTGGCCTTCCTTAAAAACTAACTAATTTAATAAAAATCACAGTTGTATTACACACAATGCACTGTTTTTTGAGAACAAAACATCGTAAATAATGCACCATAATACATTCTGACGAAAAATAAAAATTATTATGAATACAAATAAAATAAAAGAAGCCTCCCGTGAGTTACTACAAGCTATAAAGTAGATTTGAAAAACGTTTTATAGAATAAAAGCTCACTGCAGGACGTTGTAGAAATGCGTGTGTGCACCACGACAAAAGAGCCTCATTCACTTTACATTGGGGTTGTTTGCGTGGTGCAGACACGTAAATGTAACAAAGTTCGTGAGTCCACCACGCAATGCGGTGTTAAGGAGTCGTGGTGGAGTCACGCATTCTGGTGAGATCAGGTTGGAATAAAAGTATAAAACGAGGTGAACATCACTACAAGTCTGGACACGTTGAGAGCTGTACATACACGAAAGGGGAGTTTGTCGGTTCTGTAAGAGCAGCGGGACCGGCTTTACAAGATGTTGGTGAGTAATATGAGTGCAATGTGTAACGTTAATGTCAGCTAGCTAACATTAGCTAACAAGGTACACTTACGTGTTTTGTTTCAGTAACTAGTTTTCTCCTTAAGAACTTCGTGGTCTCTGTGTATGCTGTGGATAACATTAGTGTTCACAAGAACAAGGTAAACTCCCGTGTTTTGTTTTAGTTGCTCTTCAGATTGAAGCGGCCAGTTTTATATTGACTATACTGTATGTGTGATCTCCTTTTACATCTCGTTGTGTTATTTGAGTTTATTTGCTGTGTGTAGATTCAAGGGTTTTGGTTATCTTGTCAATTTGTTTGGTTATCCAGGCACAGCTGTGTGTGACTCCCTCGAGTACACTGGTATGTGTTTCCTAATGTAGAGAGCGTTGATTAATTAATAAACTACACACTGAGTCTAGATCCTGACCAAATCCTTTGTTATTGTTCATCAAATGTTTTTCAAAAATGTATTCATACACATTTAGAAAAATAAAATGTACAATCACAACCAGTACAACACAAATTACAAAAAATACAGAAAAAACAAACAATAACAACAATCAGACAAGAGGACAAAACTATGGAAAAATAACCCCGCCCACCCCCAGATCCGGACCATCCTTGTATTATTGCTCATTCAATCTATTATAGCATGCTAACAAACATGGTACTTACTTTATTTGTACAGATCTGCATGGGAGACGATGGCGCGATGCAGAGCGCTGTCTGTGATTGTGCACGGGGGATGTACAAATGCAGCCACGCTGCAGCATTGGCAATATGTGCCATGTGGCAGATCAGCTCCACAGATGTTGAGTGCCAGTGGAGGAAGCCTGGCACTTCAAAAGTAGTCCAGCCGGTGTCTCAACTTTACCAACAGCGAGAGGAGACATACAACCCACTGGCCAGAGACATCGCCACTGAGGATGTAGACTGGTTCATCAGGCCATTGTCACCGTGCTGGTGAAGGGGCATGGGGGTCGGGGGCTTGAGGCAATTCTTGCCTCAATGCGACAGTCCACAATCATTGTGCAGTTGAAGGCAGAATGAATTTATTATTGACTCCGAATGAAGCACAACTTGTCATACAATACATTGACTTTATTTGTAATTGTGTGAAAAAATAAAGCATTGATTAGCTAGCAGGACCTGCAGGAACAGAGCACGGTGATGGATGGAGCTGGGAAGAGAGAAGAATAAAGAAAACAGATCAACTTTATTATCGGATATTAAAAATCCAATTTCAAAACAAGTTGCCGCTCCTACAGTTTTCTAGTGTGTAAAGATGATTTCACATGACCTATGCAACATATCACACTCAATACATGTGTGTCTCTGGGGGGTGCATTGTGCCTTTGATGTATATAAATAATATACCATAACCAAATACTATTACGTACAGTGGAAATCAGGTTGCCAGAGCAGGTCAGTGTGCATGTTCCTCAGGGTCTCAGCAGTTACAGGTGAGGGAAAGGAAATAAAAGAGAAAAAGGTCAGTAACAACACTTTAAAGTAACAACACTTTGAATAATTATCTCTTCTAATAATTTTCTCTCAGTAATCACTCAACTACTGTCTTTCCAACAAACAGATTGACTCACCCTTACTGTCATCACAATGAAACACGTCCAGAAGAATGTCATGCAAAGCTCCCTGCCTGCCTCCGACTCTCCCTGACTGCTTCCTTAGCACCCGGTGGATGGCGCAGTAGGCTACTCTTCAAATGTGTCATGAAATACTTACCATCATGACTACTCTTACTGTTTAAAATGTTGGTTTACTTCATGTAATAAAATAATAACTTCATGGTAAGGCTACTAAAAATGACAAGGCTAAGTAATGTAATGCTAACTAACGTGCTCGCTACTCATCGCTACTAGCTAGGTAGCTAACTTGACTATGTTCCATGCACAACATGTGTATTACCTGATATGTCTGATCCAGCGACTCCTGGTCCTTTCATCAGACGGGAATCGATAGAACGAGCAAGTGGTATGATCACTTATGTGATTACAACCTGGTACAAAGCACACAGGCATCTTGTAAAAGTGAATTTATTTTTAGCAATCTCTTATTTATTGGAGGGAATAAATCAGTTATGAGATCTTCTTCTTCTTCTTCGCTTTAATTACGAGTCGCAACCACTTGGAGCATTATCGCCTGTGACATCACTTACGCGAGCCAGAATGGGATTTGGGATTTGTAGTCTTTGTCGTCGCGTATTTTTCATAGTCTTATATTTCAACAGTTTTACGACAAAATGTGACTTTTTTGACATGGAACTTATTGTTTAAGATTGAAAAACATCATATGTGTAGTTCGTGGCACAATTCAAACAGGATTAAAAGATACGTTTTCTCTCTCCATTGAATTCAATGTAAATGTTTCGCTTCCGGGGTCCCATGGGCCGGAAGTAGATGGGCGTGACTTCGCCTCTCTATACTGGAGTTTACAGAGGGGGCGGGGAGTGTGGGACAGTGTTATTTCCTCTGGGGTTGAGAAAGAAGCAGCCACGCTGCGACAACTCTTCACCCACGTAACCAAGGAGATCGATCCAAAGAGCCCATCCGTAAACACGGGGGCTCCTGGCCCGGGAGATCAACAAACGGTCCTTTTGGAAAGTGCCATGCGGCGTGATCCCTCACCGGGATATCACACGGCAGACAACGGCGGCGGCCACGATCAAGCTACAAATAATCGCTCTGATCTGGTGAGGTGGGGGCATCTCCAGCAATGAGCGAGATGCCCAACACACCCGTGTGTATTTGCAGTCACGCGGTAGCGTGGCAGAGCTGTTTTCAGCTCCCTGCCCAGTCTGCTGCCCCTGGGAGCAGTTGCGCTCCGCCGCCATGGTCATCACCTAGGGCGGTGGACCCATGGATGTATAATAAGAACTGGATACAGCGTGGGAGGCGGGGCCTCATTCATTCTTATGAGAGTTGCTCATTAGCGCATGATGATAAAATGGCCCAACTTTTGAGAGAGTGAAACGTCACAGATTACCCGGCATGCCTGAGAAGTACCCGTATGTGCGCTCATAGCGCATGCGCAACTTTAACCAAAATGCTCGTTCACATCAAGCACGTCAATTTGCGTACACGTAACAGCACGGCACGTTCATGACAGCATGGTAATGGGTTGTTATTATGATGGATTTGATATTAACGAGGCCGCAGTTTGCAGCTAGCTAGTAATTATGCTAATGTGAACATCAATCGTTATGTACTTATATTACGCTGTACCAGGATCTAGTGATATCCAACAGAGCTTCGTTTAGCATGAAAGAGTTATTGCACCGTAGGCTATATATATATATATTAGGGCTGTCAGTCGATTAAAATAGTTAATCGCGATTAATCGCAAATTAATCGCATATTTTTGATCTGTTCTAAATGTACCTTAGAGGAATATTTTTCAAGTTTTTAATACTCTTATCAACATATGAGTGGACACATATGCTTTATGCTAATGTTTATTATCATTTGAACAATGACACATATTCTCATGAATATTAAACACAACAACCTCTGAACATTACAAATATTCGCCTCAATTCAACCTGGAACCTCTCTCATACAATAATACAATACTGTGTGTGTGTGTGTGTGTGTGTGTGTGGTGTGTGTGTGTGTGTGTGTGTGTGTGTGTGTGTGTGTGTGTGTGTGTGTGTGTGTGTGTGTGTGTGTGTGTGTGTGTGTGTGTGTGTGTGTGTGTGTGTGTGTGTGTGTGTGTGTGTGTGTGTGTGATCGTTGGAGCTATGTGCAACTCAAGGCATATGCTCGAACGGGAGCTGCATGGACGCTGCAATCATGTTGCGCACTATCTGAGCTGAGTGTGCTGACTTTTCGTACAATGTCCCACTGTCTGCTTCCTGCATAAAGTCAAGTGCTCGGCGCAGTTGTGGCGAAATGTCGCTCCTCTGTTTTCATTTAACAGCTCCTTATATCCGTTAGCGCAGCTAGCTAGCACCAGATGCTAACAACAACAATGCACGTAAGGTCTCTCTCTCGCTCGCTCGGGCCACACATACACACACCCTCCCGGTCCTCCAGATGGCCAGTCGGTGCCTGCCGGTGAGCGTGGAAGTGTGGTCTGCCACAAGCGGGCAGCAGGAGCGGGGCTGTCAGCATCAGCTTGTAGATGGTATTTTAAACTCGATGCGCTCTGAAACTACGGGGCGGCCGAGGAAAAAAAAATACACATGCGTTAATCGCGTTAAAATAATTAGTGGCGTTCATTTTTTTTGCGTTAACACGTTAACTTGACAGCCCTAATATATATATGCACTGTGTGTATGTGTATATATATATATATATATATACACATACACACAGTGCAATAAGCTTCTTAGTGCAATAATAAGCTACAGGGACATTAATCTCACGTCGGTATTAACTTTATTTAATACAACATTTACGGTACAAGATTTACATCATACAGCCCATGTAGTATAATATTTTACAAATGATGAATTACAGCAAACATGTGCAATATATCCATTATTACAGCTCCGTGGGATGGCAGTAAGGCGATGTGGGTCCGTTCTCATTGTGTATCCATGGGTAAAGATAAACGTGCTGAACATGAACATGAACGTGTCGGGCGGCGCGGCCCCGTGGGTTAGATGCACGTTCATAACGCAGAGGGAAATAACTCTCAGAATAACGTTATTAGCAAATGTTTACAACTTGAGGAACGGATGTTTTTAATAAGGGCTATACAAGTGTTCATACTGGGTTGTTTATTTAGTTTAAAAAAAATTATCCAACGAGTTACAGACCACTATTTTCCAATGTAAGTCAATGGGAAAAAGTGTTTCCGGGCCCAGCAACCTAAAGGAAGTGTAGTACCGCCGTTTGGCCACAACGAATATTCTCATCAGACTCCGGCGCACTTCCTGGGGGCTTGATATTCTCATCAGACTCCGGCGCACTTCCTGGGGGCTTGGCAGAGACTGCGAAAGGAGCTTCTTTCCTTTAACCCTTCACATTCAAACAGAAACTGAAGAGGCAGATTCGAAGGATTTATTTCTTTGGAAATGTTATTTTAAATACTATTAAATCGAGTTATTTTGGTAAAACTAAAGAAAAAAAAATATATGTTTTATGTTTTTAAATATTTGTTGTAGAATATCTTAGGACCTCAGAGAGGGCCTTGACGGCTCGCCACTGTGTACCTGTGTTCTTAATGTCTTTCACTTTTGTGAAGCACTTTGAATTGCCTTGTGTTGAATACTGCTATATAAATAATATTGCTGTTGTCTGCAGAAAATCATAAATTGTAAATCTCAAAGTTATAGTGGAGTGCTGGCAAGGTATCTATACATCATTTACTTATCAAGATCAGACTTTTTAAGTCTCTGTGGACACCCCAAAAGATGGAATTAATACAGAAGAAAAGGGTGAAAATAAAAGAACAAACTTAAAAGTGTTAAGGAAGCCCTGTTCGGCCCTTACTGCCCGCTTCATGTCTTTGAGCCAAGCAGGAATGTGATGATGGTGAGGAAAAGCCAAAATAATGATTCATACGTGTCCTCGCTGACCCCGCACTGTCACGCAGACTATTCCTTAAAGAAGCTGCCACAGTCAATCTGCTTCCTCTGCCATCCTCTTCACGCTAGGCTTGGCCGGGCGATGCTGTGCGTCGGGCCGGGCCTCCACTTCATACACAAAAACAATCAACGCTCAACGTGTTGCTGTCACAGCAGAGCTACCCTCCACAAACAGCCTGTGTACAAGATGAATACAAGACGAGCAGGCTTATGGTGTGTGACAGTGTGTGAACTATTTGTGCTATCTCTGTGAGAAGTTTGGGTTATAAATCCTGCAAGCTAAAATGTTGTGTGTAGCCACTTCTATAACAGATTATATTTGACTATATTCTGTTTATGCTGAGGCAAAATGGTGCCCCTGAAGAGCTCTATTAATTTAGAAAACACATTTCACCAATTTCAAGTGCAAATAAAGAAAACACACAGAATAAGGAAGTGTGCTGCAAGAAGTGTTACGGTTTGGGAAAGGTAGGACCCAAAAGCAGACTACAAAAAAAAGGTAAGTTGGTCTAGAAAACGAGCTTTATTGTAAAAGCTGATGGCAAAAACACAAAGGAAGCACAAGGAAGATATAATACAAAAAGCTGACGATGACTGACATGGAGAGTGACGGGAAAAACAAACAATGAACCGACAGCGAACACAGGAAGAGACAAGACTAACTACAGGGAGGGGTAATCCAACCTGATCTCACCAGAATGCGTGACTCCACCACGACTTCTTAACACCGCAATGCGTGGTGGAGTCACGAACTTTGTTACATTTACGTGTCGGCACCACGCAAAACAACCCCAAAGTAAAGTGAATGAGGCTCCTTTGTCGTGGTGCACACACGCATTTCTACAACGTCCCGCAGTGAGCTTTTATTCTATAAAACGTTTTTTTAAATCTACTTTATAGCTTATAGTAACTCACGGGAGGCTTCTTTTATTGTATTTGTATTCATAATAATTAAAAAAAATCATCAGAATGTAAACATTACATTAGTTACGAATTTGTGTTCTCAAAAAACAGTGCATTGTGTGTAATGCAACTGTGATTTTTATTAAATTAGTTAGTTTTTAAGGAAGGCCAGAGCTTCAGCTGTGTCAAATAGATTGTTCCCTTTAGTTAACGTTATTTAAAAGATAATGATCATGTCTTGTATTACGAGCGTCCATTCCCATTGGATAACGGGGAATTGTACACCCGGAAGTAAGAATTCTCCTTACTGTCGATTGATTTTACAGTGATATCTGCACTACTCATCGACTAAAAAACACCAGATTATCCTTGTTAATTACACAACATTGATTGGTTTGAATTGTGTACAATGCTTTTGTATTTTCCCCCTTCAATTCGGAGAAACAAAGATTTTTTCGGGGTTTTTTGGATGGCAGAAGACACTACACTACCCAGAATCCTCAGCTATCGTTTGGGACTACACCATGTGCTTAGCTTGACAAACCCCGTGATCAGTCCTCAAGCGCTTTGATTGGTTGACCTCCAACTGCATTCCATATAAAAAAAGGTTTCGTAAAAGAGAAAATCATACTTTATTCAGCAGTGCTTGCTTTACTCTTTGAAAGTCATCACATGAATGCATTGTAATAAATGGTTTGGCTGCATTAAATATTATACATCTGTCATAGTTTTTTATTTATCTACAGAGATCGGGCATCAGAATAGACCGGAAACTATTCTTTTACTGTTCTGTTTTAATTTCACAATAAATTAGTAGTCATATTTTGTTTTGATTAACTATAGACCGCTGGGTCATGTTAAGACCATCTTTTCTGTGTTGCTGTGGGGTTTTTCCATCGCTTTTGTGTTACAAATATCAAAACAATAACTAAATATATCCGTCGTAAACTAAACCAAAAACAGCAGTATATTTTATTTTGTTAACACTGTAAACTTGACAACTTTTTAACCCAAACCACCTACTGGTTAAAGCACGTTATTGCACGTTTAGAGTAATTGCAATGCAGGAAGATTGTGTTGCTTTTTAACAACTGTTTAAAACAACACACTCTCACTCCCTAAGCGTTCAATAGCGACGTTTGGTCAGTGTCCATGGCGTCTAATTGTGACGCTCCTAGGCTCCTTCAGCGTCATAAAGGGACGCAAATAGCTTTCAACTGATTGCAATGTATTCCCATCTGCGTCGGGATTTGACGCTCATGGAAGCACGGCATTCGTTTATGTCGGCTGCCCTTAAAGGCAATGTGAGCATCCATTCCCATTGGATAACGGAGAATTGTACACCCGGAAGTAAGTATTCCTCTTACTGTCGATTGATTTTACAGTGATATCTGCACTACTCATCGACTAAAAAACACCAGATTATCCTTGTTAATTACACAATATTGATTGGTTTAAATTGTGTGCAATGCTTTTGTATTTTTCCTCTTCAATTCGGAGAAACAAATATTTTTTCTGAGTAAAGGATGGCAGAAGACACTACACTACCCAGAATCCCCAGCTATCGTTTGGACTACACCATGTGCTCTGTTTGACAAACCCCGTTTTTTTCACCATTCATTCCAATGGCTGGCGTCTGTCACATGATCTTCAAATTTCTCCCTGCAGAAAAAGAAAACATGGCCAGTTAGTTTGGCCATTAAAATGCATTTTGATGTCATTTGATGCGAGAAATATGAGTTGTTATTTCAGATTATGTGTGCAGTGGATGTACATGATCTTTAGTTTGCTAGTTATTATGAAGATTACTTCAGGAAATCGCGACGTTTTCATTGTTACCAAGGTGGTTGCTAGGGACGCTGCTATCGATATTATTTCTGTTATGTTGTGTAACTGTTTAATGGTGTTATCTTTATTGCTACCCCCTTCCCCGTCAATGTATAGTGTTGGTCCACAGCCTAAACATATTAGTTTAACAAAATCCGCATCTAAAGATAGCCTACGTTATTTTCCCCCTGTGCAATTCCAGTCTCACATCTCACAGCACATCGTCATTAACAAATACCGGAAACAGACCGAAAACATTTTTAAAAAATAATAATAATCCGAGTGTGCTTGCTTTTCTCTTTGAAAGTCATCACATAACGGCATTGTAATACACGGTTCGGCTGCATTATATATTACATATCTGCCGTAGTTCTGTATTTATAGAGCCCTGATGAGAAGACAAACATGAGGAACTGAAAACGTGACGTGGATCATAAATATATCAGCCATTAAACAACATCTTACATTTCTTTTCACACAATACGTCTCCTTGCAGTATCAACACTAATTCGGCTGACTTTTATATTTGATCCAATTGGTAGATAGGCTGTATTTACACCATAAAGGTGCACAGCTGATATAAAGGGACACCTGGTGGTTAAAGCATGTTATTGAATTTAATTATGTTTATTATTAGATATTAATACGATCCCTATAAAGTATATTCATTACTCGTTATTCTCTACTAATAGTTAATTAAAGACTGTATGTAATGACTATTTTGCACATCCCTTTCACGATTTCAAGATTTTCTAAGGTTTATTGACATATCATATAGGCCTACACAACTGTGGTGTAGTTCTGCACTGAATGAAAAACTTGGGTTGCAGGTTCATCAATAGTGCATTACAAGACATCTATCAATATGTGTGTACCTCCAGCAATGTTAACTATGTTGAAGCACTTATTTTAACTGATATTATACATAATGTATTATACTCTTATAAGATGTATGTAGATATTTCATCTCCGGCCTTGTCAGGTATTGAACAATTAATAAATAAAGAACACAGAATTGTTGAATATAAAACACAGAATTTGTGTGATTATACTAAATGATTTTCAAATAAACACAACTGCATATTTAACTGTTACACATGCTGATGTAACGCAAATGTTCCAACTTGGGATCAATAAAGTATATCTTATCTTAAGCTGATCGATGCCTACTGCCATATTTGCAAAATGTGCCTCTGAACCTTGACAAGTGCATGTTTCAGGCTTATCAATTAATGTAATGTAATGTTATCACAGGGGTCACACACATAAGACCAGCTGTTAAATAAAGCTCTTCTGACCTTAGCTGGCATGTGGGTATATATATTAATACTGCCCATTATGGGCACAAGCAATTTTCACCCATTTATTAATTATATGTTTTAAATGTGAGTGTTTCCTGTCCCCTAAACCTCCAGGGATGTACACAGTTTAATACTGGCAACTTCTTATTATGGGAAATACGAAAACGTCTTTTAAAACTACAACTCCCAGTAGAGACATGCCATAGAGAACATGTTGCGAAACAGAATAGCCAGCATGTGTAGTTCTGGGGATGGGGTGGGGGAGGGGGGACGCGGTGGACCCGGTGGACCCGTTCAAATCCAGTTTTGGACAGTCTGCCGTGGTTCCATCCCATTTCAAGTGCTGTTCGAGAATCGGCTTAACCCTCGGAGCACACTCTCCAATCACAGAGCTTGAGGACTATCACAGGGTTTGTCAGAGCACATGGCGTAGTCCAAACGATAGCTGGGGATTCTGGGTAGTGTAGTGTCTTCTGCCATCCTTTACTCCTGGGAATGGACGCTCACATTACCTTTAAGGGCAGCCGACATAAACGAATGCCGTGCTTCCATGAGCGTCAAATCCCGACGCAGATGGGAATACATTGCAATCAGTTGAAAGCTATTTGCGTCCGTTTATGACGCTGAAGGAGCCTAGGAGCGTCACAATTGGACGCCACGGACACTGACCAAACGTAGCTATTGGACGCTTAGGGAGTGAGAGTGTGTTGTTTATAATGCCTTTTTCTTAATGTCTTTCATTTTTGTAAAGCACTTTTGAATGTGTTATATTTTATGAAAACATTTAAATATTAAGAGTACATACAAAATAGTGGGAAAGTAGAAGGTCAATGATATAAATATAGAATAGAAAATATCAAGAAGATACTCAAATGATATCTAGAATAAAACAGTGTAGTGCCTGATAGGAGGATGTGCTAATTAATAAGGCTTTATTTAAACATTAAAGAATACTTTAGGTTAAGGTCTTCATTTAAATAGGAAAAAAGCTTTGGGGGTATCTAAATATTAAGCCTGACAAAGTCTAAATTGCATGGTTTGTTTTGGAACTTGACAATCAACTTTCCTGCAATGTTAACTATGTTGAAGCACTTATTTTAACTGATATTATACACATTAATTATAATCTTATGTATGTAGATAGTATAAGAAATGTGCAGAATACGACAGTGTAATGGTGGAAGTATACACACATATTGATAGATGTCTTGTAATGCACTGTTGAGGAACCTGTGACTCAAGTTTTTCATTCATTACATAACTACACTGTTGTGTATATGATGTCAATAAACCTTAGAAAATCTTGAAAGGGATGTGCAAAATAGCCATAATATACAGTCTTTAATTAACTATTATTAGAGAATAACGAGTAATGAATATGCTTTAAACGGATCTGCAGATAAATATGTAGTCTTCTCAAGCACCAACTATCAAATATCTCGCCTGATTGTTGGCACTTGACAATCACCTTCACTGAATTTCACTCAGGTGTAACTAAAGTCTGATTTAAGGGTTGTTCACATCATTAATCCAAATGTGTAAAGTAACTAAAATAAATGTAGTGGAGTAAAAATACCAGGTTAACCTTAAAGAAAGCCCTCAGGATTATAAAAGACCCCATCACCCCAGCCACAAACTGTTCTGTCTGCTGGCGGTACCGCAGCATCCGGACTAAAACCACCAGACACAGAGACAGCTTCATCCCACAGGCTATATGATTATTAAACACCTGAACTTAGAAACAACATCCATAACATTCATCTGGCTGCTACTTAGAAATTATTTATCTAATATATCATATTCCAATCACTTGTAGACTCTTATTGCACTATTTCACTATTTTTTCTGTGTAGGCCTATCTGTTTTATTGCGTAGCACTGTTGGAGGAGCCTGTGACCTAAGGGGGGGGGGGGGGGGTAGTAGGACACGTTCGATTCCTGTTTTGAATAGTGTGCCGTCGATGGGTTTCATTCCATTTCAAAGTCCTTTTTGACGCTCTGTGTAAACTTCGCACACTTGCCACTCCAACATCCAATCACAGAGGTTGAGGACTGATCACGGGTTTGTCAAGCTAAGCACATGTTGTAGTCCCAAACGATAGCTGAGGATTCTGGGTAGTGTAGTGTCTTCGGCCATCCTAAAACTCCGAAAAAATATTTGTTTCTCCGAATCGAAGGGGAAAAATACAAAAGCATTGCACACAATTCAAACCAATCAATGTTGTGTAATTAACAAGGATAATCTGGTGTTTTTTAGTCGATGAGTAGTGCAGATATCACTGTATAATCAATCGACAGTAAGGAGAATTATTACTTCCGGGTGTACAATTCTCCGTTATCCAATGGGAATGGACGCTCGTAATACAATACAGGGGACATGATCATTATCTTTTAAATAACGTTAACTAAAGGGAACAATCTATTTGACACAGCTGAAGCTCTGGCCTTCATTAAAAACTAACTAATTTAATAAAAATCACAGTTGCATTACAAACAATGCACTGTTTTTTGAGAACACAAATTCGTAACTAATGTAATTTTTACATTCTGACGAATCGTTTTAATTATTATGAATACAAATAAAATAAAAGAAGCCTCCCGTCAGTTACTACAAGATATAAAGTAGATTTAAAAAAACGTTTTATAGAATAAAAGCTCACTGCGGGACGTTGTAGAAATGCGTGTGTGCACCACGACAAAGGAGCCTCATTCACTTTACATTGGGGTTGTTTGCGTGGTGCCGACACGTACATGTAACAAAGTTCGTGACTCCACCACGCATTGTGGTGTTAAGAAGTCGTGGTGGAGTCACACATTCTGGTGAGATCAGGTTGGGGTAATCACGAGACGAGAAACAGCCGGGCAGGGAAGGAGAAACACAAGGGCAACAGGTGAACAAAATCAGACAATTAGACACACCAGGGAAACTAACGACAGGGAGGAAAACACAGGGAGCAGGAGCAGACAAGAAACAAAGAGGAAAACATGACAGGGAGAACAGAAAAGCAAAATAACCCCACAACTAGACACAACAAAACTCAAACCATGACAAGAAGCTCACCGGACGATGGCAACTATTTCAAAAGGACACCTTAAAGTAGGGACGGGTTACGGTATCTTTAGGATTTTATCGATACCAGTATTTTTTTCAATTCTCCATCTTTTCTATTCTTATCTTGTCGCTACGGAGTATAGATTATTTATAAAAGGTATGAAGGTGTAATACTTAAATTAGTATTAATCCATATTGTGTTTATGACCAATCAGGTACCGGTACCAATTTAGTAGGTTCTCAGTACCCATCCCTACCTAAAAGTGATGCATACAATTGAAATGAACCTACTTTGACAAAAAAAATGATGAGCTTGCCAATTCCAATCTATTAAAATGTACACAAGGAGTTGTGAAACAGGCTAATGTTACGTTAGCTGGCTAAAAACGTTAATAGTTACCTTCAGCTGCAAAGGCATTGATGGTTTCAGGCATGTTTCTGTAAAGACATGCTAAAAGGTTGGACTATGGTCCAAAAAACAAGCATATTACATGTAATTGATGAATTGATTCTAGGTATCTTCTTAAATAATTTGACATAAGGTAACTGTTTGCAATTTTGTAATGAACTACAGTACTTACTTTGTTAAAACAAAATTGTCCAAGGAGTGTCGTTCACGATCCATTCTAATTGTTCTTATCAAATATATACTATGTTTTATATATGTTCAGGTTTTGCATACTCATTTTAATCAATTCATTTGA
This sequence comes from Pseudochaenichthys georgianus, assembly GCF_902827115.2. Lineage (NCBI taxonomy): Eukaryota > Metazoa > Chordata > Actinopteri > Perciformes > Channichthyidae > Pseudochaenichthys > Pseudochaenichthys georgianus. The sequence continues at coordinate 3,186,295 of NC_047521.1, read as the reverse complement.
CATAGTGATCATAAACCACCAGCAAATGTGTTTTTAATATGCCATTGAAACCAAGAAAAAAACTATTATACATTTTGTAAAGTGGGGTTGATGAATGGAATGAAGTGGTTGAGCATGGATTGAAAACTGTATAAAAAGCATGAATTTATTGCAATTATTTTATTCCTTTAGGTTGTAAACAGTCTGCGTGTGTTTTTAAAATGTACAATTCATCTTTTATTTTCCTCACAGTCTGCCAGACATTAATTACTGTGATCTGTTGTGTGCCTTACTCTGTCAGTTTCTGTCTTCTCCCTCTCCATCTGCCGTCCTCTCAGCTTAAGCACTTTTCCTCCTCAGCTAAAGGTCACTGTTAATCACTGGTTAAAATAAAAGGGATATTTTTCGTATACGAGCCCTGTTGTACTCTGTTTCCAATTAGCTCCTTCTTAAAAATACAGCTTATTGGCATGGCTGGAGGAAAACTGCATCCTCTTTACATAAACCTATTTCCTTTCCCTCTCTTGCATTACTCCCATTTACTCCCAGTAGAGGCAGCAGATAAAAATACCTCATTTCAATCAGGAGAGACATGATGTATGGAATACATATTTATTATCGGTCACATTATATCAATGGAACATAATGATGACAGTTCATCACAAATGAATGAATGTTGTTTTGGCGATTAGGCCCAAGTTTTAGTAGGATATCAATCGGGAAGGGAAGAACCATTTCCGATGAACCCCCCTGGGTCTAGACACTGGTGGTGGTTATAAGTGGTTAGGTCCGGTTGGAAGGGAGAAGGTTAAGCTTGGCCCTGAGTTGGAAGCAGGAGGCGAAGGGGTGGAGGAGGGTTGCGCGTTGACACCTGGAAGACAGCTGATAGAACAGGGGAGAGCATATATAGAGGGGTTAACAGGTGCGATGATTAGCCCTGTAATGAAGGGGCGTGATAGGTTTAGCTGAGGAGAGGCGCTCCCTGTCATTTAGATGCAGGGAGCAAGTATTGCCATGACGCGCAATACGGAGTGTTAGGTCTTCCTGTCTGAACTTGCGCTAAGCTTCATTTCAATCAGGAGAGACATGATGTATGGAATACATATTTATTATCGGTCACATTATATCAATGGAACATAATGATGACAGTTCATCACAAATGAATGAATGTTGTTTTGGCGATTAGGCCCAAGTTTTAGTAGGATATCAATCAGGAAGGGAAGAACCATTTCCGATGAACCCCCAAAATAATGCAGGATGAAGTACTGAATGTGAATCTTACCTTGCGGGATGCGGCGGAAATCTATGGATGAAAAGGAGGTTAATACATGTGAGGATATAAGCGACTGATGCCTCCCGGGCATCCTTCCTGGACGTACAGGGCTTCCCGGCCGTACGGGGCATCCCGGACAGACGGGGCAACCCGGATGGGGCTTCCTGGACATACAGGGCGTCCCGGAAGTACGGGGCATCCCGGAGGGGGCATCCTGGCCGTACAGGGCGTCCCGGACGTACGGGGCATCCCGGGTGAGCGGGGACTACCCGGACGCACCGAGCGACCCGACCAGTGCCCCGGGTGCCCGGAACGTGCGAGGCTTCCCGAATGTGCGGGGTAACCTGACTTTAGCAGGGAAACATAATACGGACCGGAGGTTTCACGACCCAGACATACGGGGCTTCCCGGAAGAACGGGGCATCCTGGACATACAGGGCAACCAGGACATACGGGGCTTCCTGGCCGTACAGGGCATCCTGGATCGTACAGGGCATCCACACAGGGCTTCCCAGACGTACGGGGCATCCCGGAGGGGGCATCCTGGCCGTACAGGGCGTCCCGGACGTACGGGGCATCCCGGGTGAGCGGGGACTACCCGGACGCACCGAGCGACCCGACCAGTGCCCGGAACGTGCGAGGCTTCCCGAACATTTTTTGCGGGGCAACCTGCTTTAGCAGGGACACATTATACAACCCGAAGGTTTTACAGCCTGGACATGCAGGTTTAAATAACAGAATTGAACATGAGCCGTAGGGCAACATACGTGCTGACATGCTAAGAACCACCACCAGTTATATGCATACGTACCAATTTGTTTAAGGTTGGAGAGACCTTTGGATAGCCAGCACGGCATTGAGGTCAGGGCGGATGTAGGATGAGAAAGCGGAGGAGGACCACCGTCCGAGTTGTTGCAGGGATGAGGACGAGACGCCTTGATTGGCAGCGGAAGTAGCTGCGCCTATTCTGAAGGAGTGCCCCGTGTGTAGAAGGGGTGATAACCCGGATTTAATGAGGACTTGTTTTAAATAGATGTTGAACTGTCTTTGTGTTAAAGGAAAATTCCCTGAGATGAGGAATAATGGCGAGAGGGGGTTCGAGGTAGGTCTAAGCCGTAGAAACTTGATCATGGCTTTATAAGGGCAGAATTGAGAATCGATGCGGGCGGCGATGACGGAGCAGGCGCCGCCGCATTTGGAGTGTTTAAGATATAAACTAAGATGGCTGGCGTGAAAGGATAAGTCAGAAAAGCTGACGTCTCTATTGGAATTGAAAGTGAGGGAAGCGGTGGTAAATTCGCCTGGTCTAAGAAAGGCATAAAAAGCTAGGAGAAATAGAGCGTCGAGTAGTGCATCGATGTAAGGGGAGAATACCCCGCTTCTAAGCTTGGAGAGCATGAGGTGTAAAGTGGAGAGTGTAATAGGGCGTCTCCGGTCTGAAACGGGGGGGTAAGTTTTAATGAGACCTTTGAGGACGAGTTTGACAGACTGGTTTGTGAACAGGCTGGGAAAGCCGGGATCGGAACAGCGAACGTTAAACTGGATTCCCGCTAAGAGGCCCCGGATGTATTGAGGTTTGAGGTGGCGATCAGTGGCGCAGTAGCACATGAAGGCACACACGGTGGAGATGAGAACGGGTTTAAGAGTGATGCCTAAGGAAAAGCAAAACATCGCAAACGTTCTCCAAGCGAAATCGTATGTTTTAAGGGTGGAAGTGGCTAAGCCTTTCCTCATGAAGAATCTGGCTGATTCGAGGTGCCTTTCTAGGGGGCTACTATCTAGGAGAGAGAGAGGAGGTGCAGGGGAGGAATCTTGACGGGTTGAGCGCTGGCTCCTGGGCAGAGATTCCGGAACTTCTGAAATTGGAAGCGAGAGAGGGAATCAGCCACTGGGTTAAGGTGGCCGGGAACGTGACGTGCGGAGATGAGGAAATTGTGGGTGATGGAAGACCACGTGATGCTTCTCATGAACGGCATGATGTCACGGCACGGGGAGCGTGCTTTGTTAATAATCCCGACCACTGATTGGTTGTCGCAGAGTACTGAGATCCGCTTCCGGGGCCAGAGGTGCCCCCACACGTGGCAGGCAACAGCGATCGGAAAGATCTCATGCAGAGCGGAGGAAGAGGCATGGCTGGGAAATGTCGGAGGCCACGAGCCTGCGAACCACTCTCCCTGAAAAAACCCCCCAAAACCCACGGATGGGGCAGCGTCCGTGAAGAATCTCATGGAGTCGGAGGAGTACATGAGGTCGTCGTAGAAGAAGGTGACGCCATTCCAGTGTGCGAGCAGGAGGGACCAAAATCGTAGGTCAGAGCGGCAGCCTTCGTCTAGGAAGACGTGGTCATGGAGGTTTTCTGCAGCCGACGCTGTATCCAGGAGCCGGGAGATAAAAGAGCGCCCCTGAGGGATGATACGCATGGCGAAATTGAGGTGCCCGAGCAAGGAGAGAAGCTGCTGCTTGGTGATAACTTGTTGCTCGCAGAAGGCTTTTGAGATGTCGCGAATGCGCTGCAGTTTGTCCGTGGGGAGAGATGCTTCCATGTCTACGGAGTCGAGTGTAATGCCTAAAAAGCCCAGGCGTGTGTTGGGGCCTAGCGTTTTCTCTACTGAGAGGGGAACACCTAACTCCTGAAAGCATGTTTGGAGTTTTGCTAAAGAGTCGCCTGAGTTGTCCCGAGGGGGATCTATGAGGAGGAAGTCGTCCAATAAGTGAAGAACGGAGGGGATTCTAACGACGTTCAGGAGGATCCAGCAGAGGGCTTCGGAAAAATAATTAAAGATACAGGGGCTACTTCTGCACCCGAAGGTTAGGCGGACAGCAAAGTAGAATTTTGATTCCCACCTGATACCGAACATGTGCCACTGAGATGGGTGAATGGGAATTATTTTGAATGCGTCCGTGATATCCGCTTTGGAGAGCCACGCTCCTTGCCCTGCAAATTTGATAAGCTTAATGGCATTATCGACTGAAGCGTAGTGAAGTGAAAAATACTCGGGGGGAATAAGGCTATTGATGCTGCAGAACGGCCCAGCGCGAGGAGCGGACAGATCGAAGATGAGCCTTTTCTTCTCGGAATATTTGCGTGTAGCGACCCCTATTGGGCTTGTTCGGAACACCGGGAACGGAGAGGACTGGAAAGGACCGATTAAATATCCTTTGTTGAGCTCTTTTTTTATGAGCTGAGAGACTATAGTGGGTTCTTTGGCGGCTGACTGCATGTTTTTTGCCACTAGAGTCACTGAGGGGGGAGAGAGAACCCCTACCCTGAACCCTTGAGAGAGCCCTGACAGCAGATAGTCAACGAACACGGGATTTGGGTGAGTCGAAAGTGCAGCTGCTAAATGTGTGGTGTTAATGGGAGTCGATGGGTGATGTTTTAAAAGGTTTTTCCACCACGTTGATTCTGGCGCGGGAAAATGAGCCGGCGCCTGGGGCAGACTGACCTCGGGTGGGCCTCCCTGCACGTACTGACGGTTTGTTTTGATGTTCCCAGGATACTGCGTGGGGAAAACGCTAGACCCGGAGAGAGGTACTGAAGGGCAGAGCGGAGAGGTGTGGCCCTGCGCTCCACAGCTAATGGATGAAACTACCTGTTGCCCGCCGGTAGCCATAACGAGCAGCTCGGTATCCAGCACGGACCAGTCCAGGCGGATGTTGCTATGAGCTAAGTGTAGCGCTGCTTTGCTGGAGAAGCTTTTGTGGTATTGATAGAAAACTAGTTTCCCATATTTTAAGTGAAGATCTCCGATCATGGCCAAATAGGCGTCTAATTCCGCTCTCCTTCCAGGGTAAACTGTGCAGAGAACATCGCGGAAAATGCTGAATGCTACCAGAAATTGTCCTATCGAAAGGTCTTTGAGGAGCCGGGGGTCTGCGGATTTAAATACCGCAGTAATGCTTCCTCCCGTGGCGATGGCTTTGTCGCACTCCGGGGAAGGCAGGATGAGGCTGACCAAATTGATGTCTTTCCCGTCAAGGATTTTTGCCCTGAGCCGTGAGGAGATGTTAGCGGCTTGGGGGATATAGGGCCTACCTGAGAGAGGAGCCGGGAGGGCGGAAGTCAGGGTGTAAACGGGAGCTATCGCGCCGGTTGTAAAATCCTGGCCCGGCGGGGCCGCCAGAGAGGTTGAAGCTCCGGCCTGATTTTTCTCCATGGACTGGAGGCGAGCGTCTATTAATAGCATGGAGCTTGCCAAAGATTGCAGCGTATTGGCTAGTCTACTGTCGAACGGGGGCTGAGTGCCGGAGCTCCCGGGCTGAGCGGTGCTGGGCTGCTGAGCCCCGCTGGAGTGAACCTGGAGAGTGTGGGATTTTTTGGCCGGGCGAGCTCCTGGAGGACTCGCTTTTTTAAGCCTTTTGCCCCCGCGGCCGCGAGCGCGCCCTCGCCCTCTTCCGGGGGGGCTGGCTGGGGCTGCTGGCCTGGGTTGAGAGACCGCGCCGGAGGCTTGGTCCGCCAGATCACGGAGCTGAGACAGCAGGAGATCTGGGGCTGGGGTGATGCCCTGCTTCTGGAGGTGGGCGATGAGGAATTCTGCTTCTGCTGAGCGAGAGCCGCTGCGGGCGCTCAGACGGGAGCTGGAGCGACGATGAGTTACAGAGTTGGATGCTGCCTCTGAAAGGGTATCGGAGATGGGATCGAGATCCTTCGAAAAAGGTAAGTCCTCTGAGTGTTAGGTCTTCCTGTCTGAACTTGCGCTAAGCTTCATTTTGAGGGAGCAGCCCCAGTGCTAGTGGCTACTCTCACTGAAACTCATTTGATCCACTGGAAACAAGACAGTGGCGGCTGGTAGTCAATCAAAGCCACTAAAAACAAGTCAAAAGGCTATCCGTCATCCTCTCCAAGTATGAATTAACTGCACCCAGTAGAAAATATCTCCACAATGAGGTAATTGATAGTACATTTTCTTACACTGGGTGTAAGCTCTATTCTCTATCTTTACAGAGCACACATATCAGTCTGAGGTCAGGTCCATGAATGCAACACAAGGTGATGATACCTCAGGGTGTTATGAAAACACTGGCTCTACGATTCCTCACTTGTCAACTTCGAAGCGAGATTACATTTTAATGACTTTTCAAACTCTCTTTCTGAAAGTTTCAGTTCAGAAGATTCCTTGTGTTACCCCAGAAGAGCCCCATATGTTTGCAGCGACTGAGGTGTCACAGGAGGAAACAAAGGGTCCCAAACCCCTCCACCAGTCATTTGAATTAACAACCCCGTTTTAATTAAACTTTGATTGTCTGCTAATTAGCCCCTGATCGCTCCCAGATGTGAGTAGAAATGGGTACTCGGAGTGACAGACGGGGGGCACGATGAAAGATCTGCGGCACAACCAAATTGTGTTGCGGATCCCCCTAGGGCTGAATGTTTTGTGATTATTTTTTAGATTATAAAGGATTCTTTCACGTCACATTCCTCCTAATCGACGTCACTTTGATAGCTCCTGGATGACGGACGCATGGAACATTTAGATAAAATGTGCGTTCTTATCAAATGTAGGCCATTTTCAGCCATGGCAAAGGAATAAATACATGTTTTGGAAAGTGTGAGTTGCTGGCTGGTTAATGAAAGCAAGTGTTGATGATGACGGACCTGGCTTTTTGGGGAGGAAATATGTCCCTAGTGAAGTTTCTGTTAGAGTTCTCACCATTAGATCCTCTTCAAGTCAACGCCAACTCACATTCTGAATCTCATATGAGCTGATTCATTGTCATGTGTTGTGTACATATATGAGCACTCACTCTCCACCAATCAAAAGATCATTAGTTGTTCCCAGTCTGCCATAAAGTCAGCTACTTTTAATACGGTACACAAAGATGCACAAAGCATACGCTGACTTAATTACAGAGTCTCTGTAGAATGGAGTGCACTAACCCTAACCCTGGCATTAAGCTGCAAATGGAAAGAAAAAGAGTCATCATCGCTGTGCATTCATTCCATTTGATATCTATTTGCATGGTTGAAACGGCACAATACCTGTATTCAACATTGTTGACAACATGCTAAAAGCCATGGTGATTACCAGCAAATGTTACATTAATTATATTGTGCCCATGCAAATGGTAGCACATCAAATAAAGTCAGTAAATAAATGCACAACCCTCACAAAGGCCCAAACCATGAATAATGAATACTGTCATCTGCCTTTCAATTCATTATATGTGCCTCGAATCAACCCTGTGCCTGTGCTTGTTTGTGTAGGATTCTTCTTTTGTGTGTTTGTGTGTTCCTTCATGTCTTCTACACAGAAGGGGCCTGCAGCATCAACTGCCAAGATCAATAATTATGTATTATCATGACAACCACCAGCCCTTTCTGGCTTTCTCTGTCTTTTACTATCTTTGTGTCACACAGGCTCTCACTGTGGTCCTATGTTTAGAGTCTGCCAAGTCGGTCATGTTTTTAAGCTTGTTTTGTCTATCTGCAGAAGAATTATTGTCAATAAACTTGGTGTAAATGTCTAGCATAGGCAGGGACGCGGGAAGGGGCGGTGCTGAGGGGGCTACAGCACCCCCATCAGTTGGCGGAGAGTTGTAACTGCAACGCCAAAAAGTTCACTAAACAAATCAATACAAAAGTTTTATTTTGAGTTACTATTTTTGAGTTAGCATTTTACTGTAAGCAGTTAATAAAAAGCTTCACTAAATAATAAGAGAAAGTGATAATGTGGTGTGCTTCTTCAGTTGCTCTGCTATAGAAAAGAAGCTTGTCAGTGCAGACAAGATCTGGGATGGGAGTTTTGTGAAAGGAGGATTTAAGAACTGGCGAAAGGCAGGGGAAACATTTAGGGAGCATGAGAAGTCCCATCATCAACACACAGGACGTCAACAAACTGGCAGCATTAAAACGAACACCGATGAATGCACTGCTCTCACAAGCTGTTGCTAAAGACCAAATGACTGCATTTAATATGACGTTATTATACAGGACCAAAGCCCCAAATGTTTTTTCTGTAGGCCCGGACAATTCTCCCTCAATAATATACTACATTAACCGTGCTTTACCTGCACCTCATCATAAGAGGACGGCAGAAATGTAATTTCCCGTGTTCAGTGAATGCAACAGAGGCAAGACACCAGACCAACCAGAGAGTTGCATGGAAATAAACGTGTCTTATTGGCTGACAGGTACCTATCCTGTGACAATGTTTAAACTGTCAGTCGGACTCAGAGTTTTTGAAGATGGACATAAGAACATGTTTTCTTAAAAAATACGACAATTCTCAAGTGGTGGCTCACACAACAACCCCAGATCCACCACTTGAGCCAGGTAAACAAGGTATGTAAATGTCAGTAAACTTCCAAGTTATGCGTAAGCAAAGCATAAATTACAGCTACGTTGACGTTACTTTGAATCGCGGGGGTAAGCTAAACCGTTAGCAAGTAGCTATAGCTAGCCAGAGATATTAAATAAACACTTTGTCATACAATCTAAATGTAATGTTTTTTAGTGTTACCTGGTGATTTCAAAGAAAGCTCTCTGGAAAATGTTGACTGTTCGACATGAAGCTAGAAGCTACCTTACAGTACACCGTTGATCCGGAGTCCTGTCAGTTAAAGTGTTTCATAGTTAGCTTAGCTAAGCATCAACCTAGCACTGAAATATATGGACGTTATGTGACAGCATTTCTGAGAAAAAGTGAGCTGAAATGGTGGCATAGTTGCCACTGCTTTACGTGTCGACAGCATGTTTGAACGTATTTGCAGCAGTAAATGTGGCTGTTTGGCCACTGACGTTGCCATAACAACACCTGAATTTAAATGTGCAACCTCTTTTTGAGACAGATTGTTGCATGAAATTATAATTCTTCTGAATTATATTCCTATTGACAGCTAGTTTCTATGTGAACATTATGAGATGGACAGCCAGAGAGAATACATGAAAAACAGTCATCCATAGATCTCTTAATGTTGCTCTAAATGCACCAGATTGATGCTTTTAACTTCAATATTTAAAAGAAAATCCCCCTCCCACCGCACCCGCACGCCGCACCCCCAACTCTCACTGACTTCCCGCGTCTCTGAGCATAGGACAAAGAAGACCCCTTAAATTGTGGATCAGACCTGCATCACGATGCGGTTACACAATTTATGATTACATTTCGTTAACATTGCATGTTACGGCATGTGTAATAGTAAAATGTACGCTTACGCCAACTCACAAACCGTACAAATAATACAAAACATGTTCTTTGTAGCATCCATGTTTTTTCCACTTTGAGACTTAACATTCATGAACACACCAAAGACCGAAGAACATCTCACCAACCTGGAAAATGGGACTATCTGATGAGCATGTTAATGCAACATGGCGTTGTCGGATGTATGTACCAATTTCCATTCTATTCAGTTTTTCAGGCAGTGAATAATAATCCAACTTCAACTTCGACTGCATGGCCACACAGAGTCCAACATTATTGTTAAGTTTGCCAATGTCTCGACCATCATCCGCCTGAACGCTGACAGCGACGAAACCGCATACATCGAGGAGGCCAGAACCCACCATCAGCTGGACTACAGTGGAGGGAGGGAGCAGCTTCATGACTTTTGAACTCCTGAGCTTAAAGTTTTATGTTACACACATCAGTTTATTCCACATATTGACATATTCATATATTATTAAAGGTCCCCTATTATACTGTTTTTCATCAATATGTTATGGGTCTCAGATATATATTCAAAACATGTCCCTGAAGTGTTTGGCTTGAAATACCAAACAGATCATGCATTGCAGCATCCCATAAACCCCTCTGTTTCAGCCCTGTTTCAAAAGTGCTGATTCTCTGTCTGTTACTTTAGATGAAAATAAGGAGCTCCTCCCCACGCCCCTCTGCAAGATATTTGGTTAGAAAAACCACAATGGTGCTCTAGGAGGAGATTCAGGTGATAAGGTGGGGAGGGAGTTACCTTGGTTGGTTATTGGTTAACAAGCCAAACAATCGTTATGACATCATAAAGTGGCCAAAATCTGATCAGCTCATTTTCAGATAGGTTTTTATATAAATGCATCAGGACAAAAAGAGAGCGAATCTTTTCCTGACACTTCAGAATGTCTTTACACAGAGGGGACACATGTTTATCTATAAAATACATGAAAAAGTGGATTTTGCATAATAGGTGACCTTTAAAGTAGAAGACAGTGTATTCTACTGTACAGCATTTTATTGTAAATGTGGTTATATCTTAGTCCTTGGTTTTATGTACTCTTGTCTCTTGCACTATTTTATTTCTATTAATGTGTTAAGTATACTTTGTTACATTATTGGAGAAGCCTGCGACTTAAGATATTCATTGCCAAAATTGCACTGTAGCTATAATGGATATGATGTATGATATGATAATGCTCAGTCTCTACTTGTTTTAAAAAATATATATATAATAAATGAAGCCTATTACAATCGCATGTAGGTTAACATCCAACACCACTGCAAAAAGGCCTTCAATCTGATATAAAATCGATACCTACACAGACTAATAATAGTGCTTTTCTCTCTTGCACATGTCCCACATTGTTGTGAAAATCACCATCCTGCATCAGAACAATAATCTGGTGATTCTCTTCAGTTTGACCTTTTTTACTTGAAATGTGATCACTTAGTATTGGCTCAGCGCTTGTGATTCTGGTTTTGCTGTGAACAGAGAGACAAAGAGGTAGGAGATGGAGACAGAGACAGAGAGAAGGGGAGAAAGGAAAAATCAGCAGAGAGCGAGGCACTCAAAGTGGGGAATCACATCACAAACTTGTATTGATCCGTGTTCTTTACACAGTGTTTGGTGAGAAAAGATAGAGTAGAGAGTTAATGAGTGTTTGAGAGGGTGGAGGAGACACGATAGACGAGTAGCAAGTGTGTGTGTATCAGTGTATAAGAGCGTACGACAATTGATGATAACTCTACTGAATTTCAGTTGAACAAAGTGAATTCCAACTGAATAAGTGGAATTGATCTGCTCACATTTACCGCATGAGAATACAGTGTACTTTATATAAATCAAGATTTTAATATCTTTAATGCCTCTTGCAGACTGCTAATAAAAAAACATTGCTAACCAATAGAGCTATATCTTTTTTTCTTTCTCTCAGACATGTACGTGTGTCTCTCTGACACGTACATATACCATAGAATCCCATCTCGGCGGGTTCATTTCTCCCTGGGATCAGCGGTGATTACGGGCCCAGTGGTGTGAGGCGCAGCATTGAGATGGCCAACGGAAAGATCGATTTCTGTTTTTACCAACTTAATTCAATGCAGGCTATTTAAACTGGCGGGGCAGGGAGAAATTAGATTGTATTTGCTGGGTATGGATTTTTGCCTCATGAAAGCAGCAAGAGCAAAAGAGGAGGCTGGGTTGGTGGGGGAGACTTTACAAGGCACAACTCCCATTTGGGTGCTTCAAACACGTACCCGGGTAATCAGAAGGAATTAGCTTCCATCGATTATTCAATATTTTCCCAGATCGTTTTTTTGTTCATCTTTACTAGAGGTTTTAACAGGTTACAATACTGCTACTCACTAACTGAGAGGAAGGGTGGTGGCAGGGAAGCAAAGGCTCGGTAATGTATAAGCACCCGTCACTTTTACCACACAAATGCACACACATACACCACTGTCAAGTATTAAAGACAGGAAATGAGTTTCCTACATTATTGTCGTAGTGAAGGGTGAAGTGGGTGTGTTCTAACAGATCAGAACAATTAATCAACCAATGGTGACCTTTTATTAAAATCAGATGTTGGCCTTTCAATTGTCAATGTCCAGTTTAATGTTAGATTAATGGTTTGTTAATCAGGTGTCAGTCTGTAAAACATCCAACTAAACCTTATTGTTTCTTAAAAGACCCCAGACCACTGCCAAGGCCAATGTTACATTGACATGCTCCTCAGATGGTCCCAGGATAGGAAATCGTTTTTTTTAAGTTGTATGGTAAAAATAACATGGACGCATCTGCTGATCACTTCAGTGATAAACCACTCCATCCAGTCCGGTCATGTTCCATCGCCATTAAAAGCTGCTGTCATCAAACCACTGCTCAAAAACCCACTTTAGACCCTGAAGTCCTTGCGAATTACAGACCCATCTTCAACCTGCCATTCCTATCCAAGGTACTGGAGAAAAATTGCCTTTCGGATCCAGGAACATCTAAAACTGAATAAAGTCATTGAAACATTCCAGTCTGCTTTCCGCCAGGGCCACAGTACAGAAACTGTTTAACTCAGGGTGACCAACGACCTGCTGATGACAGCTGACACCGGATCTCCATATCTCCTCATCCTACTAGATCTAACTGCAGCATTTGATACCGTCGACCATGACATTCTACTCCATCGTCTTCGTCTACAATTGGACTCTCTGACTCTGCCCTAAACTGGTTCACCTCTTATCTCACTGGGAGGACTGAGCATGTCACCTTGGGGGCGACAAAATAAAAAACACACTCTGACCTGCGATGTCCCCCAAGGATCAGTCCTCGGCCCCACCCTTTTCACCATATACATGGTGGCATCAGCCGGCATGGAATATCGTTCCATTGCTATGCTGATGACACACAGCTCTACATCAGAGCAAACCCAACCAGCTCTGCCATCATCCACAATAACCACATGCCTGGAGGAGATAAAGGTGTGGATGAAGCACAACTTCCTTCAGTTAAACAGCTCCAAGACCATTCTTATTGGCACTTCACATCAGGTCCGTTCATCCGCCATCATCAGCATTAACCTTCTCCGGTCAGAGCATTCCACTCTCATCAACTGTTACCAATCTGGGAGTTCAAATGGATCCTCACCTGAACTTTGAGGCCCACATCAAACAAATATGCAAGACCTCCTTCTACCACCTGAGAAATATTGCGAAACTCCGCCACACACTCAGTCTGCCAGATGCTGAAAAACTTGTCCACGCCTTTGTCTCCTCCAGACTGAACTACTGTAACGCACGTCTCTTTGGGATTCCTAGCAAGAACATCCAGAAGCTGCAATACATCCAAAACAGCGCTGCTAGGACCCTGATGACAGTACAGAAGTACGAGCACATCACACCCATCCTCAAATCACTGCACTGGCTCCCGGTCTCACTAAGGATTGACTACAAAATCACCCTCTTCACTCATCAGTGCATATATGGAAATGCTCCCTCCTACATAAAGGAACTGCTCACCCCACATACCTCCACGAGGAACCTACGTTCAGTAAAGCCAAACCTCCTCATCCCACCAAGGACAAAACTTAAAACCATGGGAGACCGAGCCTTCTACTCCGCTGCTCCGAGACTGTGGAATGCCCTCCCAAACCAGCTGAGGACACCACAGACTGTGGATGCTTTCAAAAAAGGCCTAAAAACGCATCTTTTTAGAATAGCCTTTAACTAGATTTTTAAAACCCCCACATTATGCCATGCCGGCATAAATGTCACTGCTTTTATTCTGTTGTTTTAATTATTTTTATTGTTTTGTTTTTAATTTTGTATCACTTTGAGTTTTGTTTACTCAAATGAAAAGTGCGCTTATAAATACAATTTATTATTATTATTATATCTCAGGTGAATGATTTGCATTATTTGTAGGAGGTAAACAACTTTAGGTTTAAGGCGAGACACCCCAGGTGAATAGGGTAATTTTTGTAACTTAAAGGTATCAGCTAGAAATGTCTCCAGTTAATTACTTACAATAAGGCAATTGTCTTTTATATTACAAGTTTTCTGAAATAGCATGTTTAAATATGCAAATGATCCATTATCTCATTAAATATGCACATATTTTAACACATTTCAGGAATCGAAATCTGAACTTTGGATAAAGCCAGATTCAAAATGATTGTTTCATTTTGTAGTCATATTAGTATCTAAGGCTTTTACAGAAGGGATATTGGATATCTCTTTGTATCACTCCATAAATCAGAAAATACTGTCAACAGCCCTAAAATATCCATTTCCGCCATGTTTTTAGGTGTACAATGTTGTATAATTCAGGCTATGAATGATATATGAACAAACCCTTCTGTAAAGGCCTTCATAATATTGATAGGAATATAACTGGAAGGTTTGGTGTATGTACGTGCTACTGAAGTTGAAATTTCGAACTCAGAGTAGGAGAAAAAACTCATTTTGAGAAAACGACCTTTAAAGATTGCAGTGAGGCGCTAGCTAAACCCTCCTGTTCTTTGGATGACAGCTTGCGCCTCGACGCACTCCGTGAAGGTATTTCATGTTCGGGGTCATTTTTTTTTTGTATAACCTTTCTTCGTGCAAGTGACAATTGTTGTCATCTTCTCTGTGAATGTTTTTTTCGCCGTTCTTTTGCCATTTTGAGATTTCAATTTCCAGCGGAAAGCTAACCAGGAAGTGTTTTAGCACACCATGTGACGCATCTGAACGAATCACGTTGTCAGAAGTTGACACCAGCCAATGAGATTTCGTTTCTTGGTTTAAGACCCCTTTGTGCTTTCACGATTGGTTGCTGATACAAAGGAAATGACCATATTTGGATCCGATGAGACAACCTGATCTCACCAGAATGCGTGACTCCACCACGACTCCTTAACACCACAATGCGTGGTGGAGTCACGAACTTTGTTACATTTGCGTGTCGGCACCACGCAAACAACCCCAAAGTAAAGTGAATGAGGCTCCTTTGTCGTGGTGCACACACGCATTTCTACAACGTCCCGCAGTGAGATTTTATTCTATACAACGTTTTTTAAATCTACTTTATAGCGTGTAGTAACTCACGGGAGGCTTCTTTTATTTTATTTGCATTCATAATTATTTTAATTTTTCGTCAGAATGTAAAAATTACATTAGTTACGAATTTGTGTTCTCAAAAAACAGTGCATTGTGTGTAATGCAACTGTTAATTTTATTAAATTAGTTTGTTTTTAAGGAAGGCCAGAGCTTCAGCTCTGTCAAATAGATTGTTCCCTTTAGTTAACGTTATTTAAAAGATAATGATCATGTCTTGTATTACGAGCGTCCATTCCCATTGGATAATGGAGAATTTTACACCCGGAAGTAAGTAGCCTATTCTCCTTACTGTCGATTGATTTTACAGTGATATCTGCACTACTCATCGACTAAAAAACACCAAATTATCCTTGTTAATTACACAACATTGATTGGTTTGAATTGTGTGCAATGCTTTTGTATTTTCCCCCTTCGATTCGGAGAAACAAATATTTTTTCGGAGTTTTTGGACGGCAGAAGACACTACACTACCCAGAATCCTCAGCTATCGTTTGGGACTACACCTTGAACCCCGTGATCAGCCCTCAAGCTCTTTGATTGGTTGACCTCCAACTGCATTCCATATGAAAAAAAACGTTTCGTAAAAGAGAAAATCATACTTTATTCAGCAGTGCTTGCTTTACTCTTTGATAGTCATCACATGAATGCATTGTAATAAATGGTTTGGCTGCATTAAATATTACACATCTGTCTTAGTTCTTTATTTATCTACAGAGATCGGGCATCAGAATAGACCGGAAACTATTCTTTTACCGTTCTGTTTTAATTTCACAATAAAGTTAGTAGTAATATTTTGTTTTGATATTATTGTTTTTTATTAACTACTAGACCTCTGGGTCATGTTAAGACCATCTTTTTTTGGTTGCTATGGGTTTTTTCCATCGCTTTTGTGTTACAAATATCAAAACAATAACAAAATAATATTCGTCGTAAACTAAACCGGAAACGGCAGTATATTTTATTTTGTTAACACTGTAAACTTGACAGCCTTTTAACCTATGTTTTTAACCCAAACCACCTACTGGTTAAAGCACGTTATTACACGTTTAGAGTAATTGCAATGCAGGAAGATTGTGTTGCTTTTTAATGACTGTTTAAAATGCCTTTTTCTTAATGTCTTTCATTTTGTAACGCACTTTTGAATGTGTTATATTTTATGAAAACATTCAAATATTAAGAGTACATACAAAATAGTGGGAAAGTAGAAGGTAAATTATATAAATATAGAATAGAAAATATCAAGAAGATACTCAAATGATATCTAGAGTAAAACAGTTTAGTGCCTGATAGGAGGATGTGCTAAGTAATAAGGCTTTATTTAAAGAAATGTGCAGAATACGACAGTGTAATGGTGGAAGTATACACACATTGATAGATGTCTTGTAATGCATTGTTGATGAACCTGTGACCCAAGTTTGTCATTCATCAAAAAAAGAAAATCTTGAAAGGGATGTGCAAAATAGCAATTATATACAGTCTTTAATGAACTATTAGAGAATAACGAGTAATGAATATGCTTTAAACGGATCTGCAGATAAATATTTAGTCTTCTCAAGCACCAACTATCAAATATCTCGCCTGATTGTTGGCACTTGACAATCACCTTCACTGAATTTCATTCAGGTGTAACTAAAGTCTGATTTAAGGGTTGTTTATATTTCACATCATTAATCCAAATCTGTAAAGTAACTAAAATAAATGTAGTGGAGTAAACATACCAGGTTAACCTTAAAGAAAGCCCTCAGGATTATAAAAGACCACCATCACCCCAGCCACAAACGGTTCTGTCTGCTGCAGTCTGGCAGGCGGTACCGCAGCATCCGGACTAAAACCACCAGACACAGAGACAGCTTCATCCCACAGGCCAGAAGACTATTAAACACCTGAACTTAGAAATAACATTCATCTGGCTGCTACTTAGAAATTATTTATCTAATATATCATATTCCAATCACTTGTATATAGACTCTTATTGCACTATTTCACAATTTTTTCTGTGTATCTGTTTTATTGCGTAGCACTGTTGGAGGAGCCTGTGACCTAAGGGGGGGAGGGGGTAGGACACGTTCGATTCCTGTTTTGAATAGTGTGCCGTCGATGGGTTTCATTCCATTTCAAAGTCCTTGTGGACGCTCTGTGTGGACGCTCTGTGTAAACGTCGCGCATCCAATCACAGAGGTTGAGGACTGATCACGGGTTTGTCAAGCTAAGCACATGGTGTAGTCCCAAACGATAGCTGAGGATTCTGGGTAGTGTAGTGTCTTCGGCCATCCTAAAACTCCGAAAAAATATTTGTTTCTCCGAATCGAAGGGGGAAAATACAAAAGCATTGCACACAATTCAAACCAATCAATGTTGTGTAATTAACAAGGATAATCTGGTGTTTTTTAGTCGATGAGTAGTGCAGATATCACTGTAAAATCAAACGACAGTAAGGAGAATAGGCTACTTACTTCCGGGTGTAAAATTCTCCGTTATCCAATGGGAATGGACGCTCGTAATACAATACAGAGGACATGATCATTATCTTTTAAATAACGTTAACTGAAGGGAACAATCTATTTGACACAGCTGAAGCTCTGGCCTTCCTTAAAAACTAACTAATTTAATAAAAATCACAGTTGCACAATGCACTGTTTTTTGAGAACACAAATTCGTAACTAATGTAATTTTTACATTCTGACGAAAAATAAAAATTATTATGAATACAAATAAAATAAAAGAAGCCTCCCGTGAGTTACTACAAGCTTATAGTAGATTTTAAAAACTCACTGCGGGCCGTTGTAGAAATGCGTGTGTGCACCACGACAAAGGAGCCTCATTCACTTTACATTGGGGTTGTTTGCGTGGTGCCGACACGCAAATGTAACAAAGTTCGTGACTCCACCACGCATTGTGGTGTTAAGGAGTCGTGGTGGAGTCACGCATTCTGGTGAGATCAGGTTGGATGAGATTGTGCAGGAGAGACACAGCTTTCCAACGATATCTCTGTTGACATGGTGCACACAGCTGTCGCGGTACTTTATGTTACGTTAGAATGCTAACTTTTGGTGAATTTAGGAGAAATCTACAGACGCAAATAGACAAACTATAGTAAAATAAACACTTAAATGTGTATTTTGTATGTTTTCCTTCCAAAAGCCTGAAAGAAAACATGTTATAGAATCAAAATTGACCAGTACTTGAAAAATGATGTTTTTGCCTGCCGTGTCTCGCCTTAAATCTTTCTATAAGGGAATGACTTTGTATAGATCCTGGAATTAAAAGAACAGATGTTGCATCTAAATCAGGCAAGTGTAGCAAACATTGCAGTTTCCAGAGAACACACTTTTTCTGGGGAATTAATGAGACCTGCACATGTTTGGATTCTTACAGAACTCTGAATCCATCTGGAGGACGTATATATTGTACACTTACAGTATCCCTGACACGATTCACTGTATGTATGTTCTTATTACAGACTTATTAGGTTCAAACACCAGACAATACTTTACCATATGCATAACTGCTTGCTCCAAAGCCATTTCCACAGCTGATCGCGTAATGACCTAGGTCACTCTTCCTATCACTGCTCTTTCTATGCTGATTACACACTGGCAGCCTTGGTTCTAATAGCTCTAAGCATACAGTGCAGTCATTCGTATTCATACTATGTAGATGAGTTTCTCCACAGGCCTTCAGAAGAGGCTGCAGGGAGACAGAGGAGTGATGCCTACTAAAGTCGCATTTCCACTGCAGCGGGTAGCCCCGTTTAAGCGTCCTTAACCGTCCTCAAGCGGCCAGGCCAGTTTTTGGTGGCATTTCCATATAGCCTAGTACCGGCTAGCGGGTACTTTTTCCCTCTTTTTCCGGCCCCATAAAATCGTGGTTCTATCAGACCAGGCCAGGGCTGTGACGTCAACACTCGACTGCTGATTGGTCAGAGAGAATCGTCACAAGATCGCGCGCGAGATCATCCCTAGCGTCGCATATAGATCTAGAAGCAAGCTTGCAGCATTTTTGTAAACGGAGGAGCTACAAAAATGGCAACGTCGAAGAAAAGCACACCGTGGTCGACCGAGGAGGTGACGACGTTCCTTAATCTCATTGGGGATGATAAAATCTAGCGGGAGCTCGACGGAACAACGCGAAATGTGAAAGTGTTCCAGGATATCTCTGCACAGATGTCCGAACGCAGAGTTTCGAGGACTTTCCTGCGATGTAGGGAAAACGGCAACGGCTTTACTGGAGTCCTTGCAAGGTACGCTCACTTCTAAAAAGAAGTCTATTTTATCCTTACATTAATGTTCGACAACCCATGCTTTTATGGAGCCCCGAAGAGCTACATAGCTAGCTAAGGCAGATAGCCTAGGCAGATAGCCTTAGCTAGAGCTATTGTTTGCTAACACCATATGTGCCATTGTTTACGTTCAGTTTTTTCTTTTCTATAGTTGTTGTTGCTATTTAGTATTGTGCTGCAGTAGTTTGTGGAATTAACAAGTCATTTTGCTGTTCTAGATGATTACATTGGGACTCGTGAGGAGGAACGGTTGATGGCAGTGTTCCGTCCACATCGTCATCGAATCCAGAACGGACCCCAGCCGAAGAACCGACACCAACTCAACCACCAACACCGAGTGCCATCACGACACCGCAGCGTGTGGTTCTAGGTAAGAAATAGAAATGGCAAAACGACTGTAATTGTGTTTTGTTTTTTTAAACCTTGGATTATCCATCGTCAGTAATTAAAATAAGTTATACCACTGTGTGGAAATGCTCTGTTACAAGTAAAGTCTTAGCTAGTAAGCAGCTAGTACAGTTGTGTGTGACATCCTATCATATAGATATATTTATATTCATTATCAACAGGCTGGACGTAATGTAATTCACTTTCACAATCATTGTAAACATCTAGGGCCAGAACTTTCTTTAGTTCACCTTACTGTTGTTCTGTTTATACATGTTATTCTTATATCCTTGTGTGACCTGTACCTGTCCTGTGTTTTTTCCTTATTGCTAATTATTATCTTATTGTCACCCAGGCAAGAGGAAACGAGGAGGAGAGGATCGGGCCCAGCAGGAACGGCACCATGACTGGGCAGCCGACGTGGCCTGTCTCCTCCGTGATACTTCAAAAAACCTTAATAGTTATTGTACATATTATATATTTGTTATCTAGTTAATTTTTAAATGCAACATTTGTACTTCCTTGTTTATTTATTTTCTTTAAAATGTTCATTTTATATTTACAATTCCATGTATATTTATGCTGGCTGCAATACAGTTTTACATTTTTTATTTGTATTGTTTAATGGCATGCCTTTTTGATACAACATTTTTTTTGTATTTTTATACTGCCATCAATAAAGTACTTCTTTGACTTATCTTATCTCTTGTTGATAATGAATGGCACCCAACAGAAAAAAATCACATTCACATAATCTTGATTTAGAGAAGATATAAACATACATGAATTTATAAAGCAATAACAAACACCATCAGTTAGGAAAAAGCCCCTTAGTTTTAAGAGATTTAAAGCAAGAAATTGAGTTTGCTAGCTTGAGGTCCTCCTCTAAAACATTATTACATGTTTATTTTGTAATAGTATTAAGAATACATGATAAATACATAATACATGTAGAAATTGCTCAATTGTAATACCCTCGTTCTACTAGACTCAAACAACACATTCCTTATATATTTCAAAGACGAGAGAACAAAATAAACCTATAACCCATTCAAGCAAACTTTTAACATGTCTAGAAGAAAGATTGAGGTTATATTTAATATATTATTTTATGTTGTGGATACTTTAGTCTCCATCCATGTTTACAATTTTCCACACTATTTTACACTTGCATTTATGAATATAGTTTTGCTGTGTTTTACACTTTAGTATTTATGTTTATAGTTAGCTTTGATATTCGCTTAATTTATTAGAAAGATTTTCTTTTCATGATCTGATATTTCCTCAAATGTTATTATTATGGGGCAGTACTTACTGGTGCTTGAAATTCAAATATTTACTAAATATTCAATTCAGATAACATTTGTTTAAAACATTTGACAAACACATGTATATGATTTTTTTTTTAAATGTATTTATGTTCAATACAATGCATATTTAGGTATTCAGGTAGCGCATCAAACCCTCTGATGTCAGTGCCCTCCTCCTCTGCACCTTGAGACTCTGCTGCTGGTGCATTCCACCCATCATCATAGTCCTCTCCATGACTCTCGCAGAGGTTATGCAGAGCACAGCACCAGCACCATGGATTTCACAATAAACAAGAAAACGATCGCTTCCACATCCTCCATTGTTGTGTGTGTTTTGTGAGTTGTGTCGCATTGCAAATGACGCCACTGCAGTTTTACCCAGCGTCGCTCCGCCCAAAAAGCCGATGCCCCGCCTACACTGCGTTGCTACCCCAGGTCCTAAAACTGTAATGGAAATGCGCCACGGCCTCGGACGGCCAGCGAGGCAGCCCGAGGCCTGAGCGAGGGACGCTTAAACGGGGCTACCCCGCTGCAGTGGAAATGCGCCATAAGTAGTAGGTAAAGTAAAAACAGACCTCACACAGGAAGAGACGTTTTCAAAATAAAACAGTTAAACTAAATAATTGGATCATGACAATGACAAAGATAGAAGAGATAAAAGAAGAGAGGCTGTCTCAACAACCTGAATACAAATACACATCTTGTATAGGCCTACCTAATACTCAGTGGCAGCTGGTGAATTTTTCTCCAGTGGGGGCACTACCAACATTTAAGCAAACGTATACACAAACTAAAACAATATGTCATATTACAGCGCAGGGCTAGCTCAAAGGCACACAGCACTTGATACAGTAAATTATTTTAGTGCCTGTTTTTGTCAACCTCCTTATTATGCTTACAGATCCCTATCCTGTAGCCTTTATTAGACGACATGTGTTTACATTCCTAAACATGGCTAGTCATGCGCCACGAGGAGCAAAGGGGGCATTGCCCCCTCAGTTGTATTCTTTGCCCCCTCACTTTGAGCATCATTCATCCATCAAAAAGTACAATAAATGTCACAATTATTAAAGGTCCCATGTCATGCTTTTCCAGTTATTACCCGTCCCCTTGTGTGTTATGAAGGTTTGTATGCATGTAAACGGTCTGCAGAGTCAAACACCCTCAAAGTATACCCTGTAGCGAGTACAACTCTAATACAGAAAAGACCTCCCCAAAACGCCTCGTTGGAGATTTCTCATTTACTTCCTGGGTATCGCTAGGATACCCAGTAGCCACGCCCAGAGCTATGGCCGCACCCTCTGCCAGCATTTCACGAAACAAAGCTTCCCAAACCTTTCAGCATTCATGCCGGATATGTACAGCGTAGGGCACTGAAGAACGATGCTGTTCCTACTTTGTTTGGACCAGCGGGAGATTTCCCGATGGCCTGGCCTGCTAAGTGGCCTGCTGGCCTGAGGATTTTTTTATACGTATGTATTGTGAACGCAACGCTGCGCAAATGTGGGTCTGACTCTGCCTCACAGAGGGTGACTGGCTGTCTCCATGATGTGGCCTGCCGACATGGCCACTTTCATACAGATCATACTAATGCCCTCGATTGGTCTCTGTGTGTCATTCAAGCTCGGGAGGGTGTGTGTTAGTGTATGTGTGGCGCGAGCGAGCGAGAAAGCGTGCGCACCGGTTACGTGCATTTAGGGTTGCCAACTTCCAGAAATGGAGAAACGGGCGTGCGAAGATTTATGGGTTTCTGGCGGATTTAGTTTTTTTGATACTTTATTTCGGGGTTAGGGTTATGTTATTTAATTATTTTGGGGGAGCCAGCCTCCTAGGGTTCGAGGGGTCAAACCCCCCAAAACCCTCAAAATGCATAGAAAACTATAACACAATACAAACACAATGATCTTACACCTGCATTAGGCTACTACATCACATTGTACATGAGCATGTTCAAATCGGATAGGTGGGCACTAGGGATGTACAATTGGCTATTTTGTCCAAAATGTTAAAAAATAAATATTTAAAAAATGGTATTAAGTAATACAAAGTATACATGATGTGAACATGCACGGTACATCATTATTAGACTTAATGTTATCCTTCAACCAACCATTTTCCCAGCATTTCCCCATCAATCAGCTGACTGACTCTCTCACTCACTCCACACATACACACACACACACACACACACACACACACACACACACACACACACACACACACACACACACACACACACACACACACACACACACACACACACACACACACACACACACACACACACACACACACACACACACACAGAAGACCCGAGACAGATCTCCACTCACAGGCTTTACCCAACTGTGTTTTTCTTCCACTGTTTGGTGTAAGACACAAGTATTTTCTTTTTAGAAGGGCCAGGGCCCAGAACCACATCCTCTCTCTCTTCTCCTCTTTCATTATCACCTCCTCCACCGGCAGCGCTCATTTTCCCACACAACTGAACAGGCTGACATGCCACACAAACAATGATGCCGTGCCCGCGGCCCACCGGAGAAAATCTCACACACACACGTGCGAGCATTGTGCCTGCCCTGTCAACTGAGCGGTCCTAGTGCCCTTCGTATACAGCACACAAACACACAGGCACGCAGCCAGACACACTGCATTGCGCGCAAACAGAAACATATTTTTTATTTTTCCCTTTACACGGGAGTCCGGGACAAACAAAGTCCCATACGGGACATGCCCCTTTTGGCTCAAATACGGGACGGTTGGCAACCCTACGTGCATTGTTGTTAGCATCTGGTGCTAGCTAGCTGCGCTAACAGATATAAGGAGCTGTTTCAACAACAAGGTGGGGGGAGAGTCTTCTGCTGTCAGACTGAGAGGCTGATAACTACTGCTCATTTATAACGCCGTGCGTAGGATTGACCTGGGAAGGTTGCTTACGTAGTAGAAATTCGAAAAATAGTTACATACATTTTCCGCCATTTTCAGATTCACCAAACATTGCGTACCGGCGAGGAAAGTGCGTACGGCATTCCCTACGCCAGTTTCCCTTTATAAATCACAATCGACTCACAATGCGGTGCAGCTTGTGCGGGCTTCACGTAACGCCCATATTTGCCTATAAATAGTCAAAGAAACGCCCATTCATTCATTTTGACTGACTTTATGAAGAAGATCGCAGGAAATGACGACAGAACAGCTAAAAAATACATCTCACACAGTCAGATTTTGGTTATTTTGGGGAGGTCGAGATAAATCATATTGTTTGGTGGATACAGTTTGAAACAGAGTAGCAGCATGGAGGTCGGATCGTCACCAAAATAAATAAATAAGTGGTCCGAAAAAGTCTAATGACGAAATAAATACACATAGCCTTCCTCAGGCAGTGTGTTTATACCGGGGACAGGAGACACCCCCTTGATGAGAAACTGTAAGAAACGATCGAGGAATCCCTCCGGAGTGGAGTCATGGCGACTGGATCTGAAATATGTTTTTGTATTTGGTGGTTTGCGTCCCAGCTGTCGATCAGCTGTGCTGCAGCCTATGCATCTCAACCACCCGCCCCCGCAGCAACTCTTTATCCACCAGTTAAAGGAAATACAACTAATGTGTTGTGTTATATTAGCTGTACAATTGACCACATATGGTGTTCTTACACTGAACAAAAATATAAATGCAACACTTTTGTTTTTGCTCCCATTTTTCATGAGATGAACTCAAAGATCTAAAACATTTTCTATATACACAAAATAACCATTTCTCTCAAATATTGTTCACAAATCTGAAAACATCTGTGATAGTGAGCACTTCTCCTTTGCCGAGATAATCCATCCCACCTCACAGGTATGGCATATCAAGATGCTAATTAGACAGCATGATTATTGCACAGGTGTGCCTTAGGCTGGCCACAATAAAAGGCCACTCTAAAATGTGCAATTGGCATGCTGACAGCAGGAATGTCCACCAGAGCTGTTGCCCGTGAATTGAATGTTCATTTCTCTACCATAAGCCGTCTCCAAAGCGTTTCAGAGAATTTGGCAGTACATCCAACCGGCCTCACAACCGCAGACCATGTGTAACCACACCAGCCCAGGACCTCCACATCCAGCATGTTCACCTCCAAGATCGTTTTGAGACCAGCCACTCGGACAGCTGCTGCAACAATCGGTTTGCATAACCAAAGAATGTCTGCACAAACTGTCAGAAACTGTCTCAGGGAAGCTCATCTGCATGCTCGTCGTCCTCATCGGGGTCTCGACCTGACTCCGGTTCGTCGTCGTAACCAACTTGAGTGGGCAAATGCTCACATTCGATGGCGTCTGGCACGTTGGAGAGGTGTTCTCTTCACGGATGAATCCCGGTTTTCACTGTTCAGGGCAGATGGCAGGCAGCGTGTGTGGCGTCCTGTGGGTGAGCGGTTTTCTGATGTCAATGTTGTGAATCAAGTGGCCCATGGTGGTGGTGGGGTTATGGTATGGGCAGGCGTATGTTATGGACGACGAATACAGGTGCAATTTATTGATGGCATTGTGAATGCACAGAGATACCGTGACAAGATCCTGAGGCCCATTGTTGTGCCATTCATCCACAACCATCACCTCATGTTGCAGCATGATAATGCACGGCCCCATGTTGCAAGGATCTGTACACAATTCCTGGAGGCTGAAAACATCCCAGTTCTTGCATGGCCAGCATACTCACCGGACATGTCACCCATTGAGCATGTTTGGGATGCTCTGGATCGGCGTATACGACAGCGTGTTCCAGTTCCTGCCAATATCCAGCAACTTCGCACAGTCATTGAAGAGGAGTGGACCAACATTCCACAGGCCACAATCAACAACCTGATCAACTCTATGCGAAGGAGATGTGTTGCACTGCGTGAGGCAAATGGTGGTCACACCAGATACTGACTGGTTTTCGGACCACCCCAGACCCCCCCAATAAAGCAAAACTGCACGTTTCAGAGTTGCCTTTTATTGTGGCCAGCCTAAGGCACACCTGTGCAATAATCATGCCGTCTAATCAGCATCTTGATATGCCACACCTGTGAGGTGGGATGGATTATCTCGGCAAAGGAAAAGTGCTCACTATCACAGATTGTTTCAGATTTGTGAATAATATTTGAGAGAAATGGTTATTTTGTGTATATAGAAAATGTTTTAGATCTTTGAGTTCATTTCATGAAAAATGGGAGCAAAAACAAAAGTGTTGCATTTATATTTTTGTTCAGTGTAGTTTCCATAACTCCTGTGTTTTACGAGCGACTTCTCAAGTCTTGGCAAACGGCATAAAACACAATTAATCATGATAGTATATAAAACCATCTACAGCCCTGATGAGAAGACTTCTGGACAAACAAGAATAACTGCCGCCAAAACTGAATACGTGACGTGGATCATAAATATATCAACAATTAAACATCTTACATTTCTTTTCACAAAATACGTCTCCTTGCAGTATCAATAGTAATTTGGCTGACTTTTACATTTGATCCAATTGGTAGATTGGTTATATTTACACCATAACGGTGCACAGCTGATATAAAAGGACTTGTAGTTTTTAAAGATATTACGGCCCGTCCACACTACAGCTTAAAAAAAAGCTTGGAGCTGGGCACGTCTGAAGCTCGACCAACAACCAATTACATGAATCTCCCGCCCCTGACACACAAGCAGCGGATTGATTGGCTAGAGGTTGTACTGGCATATGATTTGATTGGCTGGCGCTGGCTACGGACCGCTATGCTACCCACAATTCAGTTCGGTGAAAAGCGAGGCAACGTGACGTCACCCCATTCAAAGTCAATGGGCAGAAGCGTTGGAATCCGTTTTTGAAGCTGTCGAAGCTGTAGTGTGGACGGGCCGTTACTGATTTTCTTTGAATATAAGAATGTAAATACTGAGTTGATAGAATAGTAAGGGGATTTGGGTGATGGGAGACATATCTATGGAATCATAATTTCAATAGCTTACCATTAAATGACTGACACAAAGGACTCACAAAGACTCAGATGCACGATTCTTTCTTGATTTAAAAAAATACCTTTTAATATACAAAAAGGTTTTTTAGGACACTCAAAAGTTCGCTAGGTTCAACTAATAATACGAAAATACTTTACAAAGAAAAAGGTGTCCAGGATCTACTAGGATACTCAATAGTTCACTAGGTTCGACTAGTATGCTCAATGTTTACACGAGGGAGTACAGACATGGACTATAGAACCGACAAAAGACAACAGGAGAACAGGGCTACATATACACAACAGTTAATGAGGCACATGTGTAAACAATCCAGAACAGGAGATCACAATCAAGCTGGCAAGTGACACACCACGACAGGAAGTGATGACACCTGAAACGAGAGGACAGAGCCAACATCAAAATAAACTGCAAGGCCACCAGAATAAACACAAAACAATAAGCTCACAGACTCTAACGCTGAAACCTTACAATGACGGATATATATGTCTGTCTTTGATATTTTACAAATCAGATATTAATGTGTAGAAGTAAAACATGAGAAATAGTATAGCAATATCCTGTAAAATTATGTAAAAACATGAATAAAACCACACATCTTCAGATGTCATACATACATAAGTGTCCTACACTAATAATACAAAGTTATTATTAGTATGTTGTGTGTACCTTGTGTGCACCGCCTAGTGGTTAAAGCACATTATTGAATTATTTTTGTTGAATAATGTTCATGTTTTTCATTCATTGCATATGTGACGAAGGTAACTTTGTCACTATGGACTGACGGCTTCGGGCCGGGTAATCTTGCACATAGGGGTTTGCACAGGACAAATGTCACTCAGCACTTTAGTGAACAGTTTGCACTTTATTAGCGGGATTTGCACAGTACAGTTAAACATTGCCTATTTGCACATTTTATACTATTTATTGATGTAGTGTGTATTAAATGATTCAACTGTATTACATTGTGATGTCGTCTGGTCGGGCTCTCGGCTCCACCTGGAAAGAAAGGGGAGTTATAGCGAGAGCGCCAAAAGTGTTGGTTTGTGTAGATTGACAGCGGTTGAGATTATGTGCAAAGGATAGGTTTAGCGTGTAAAGGTCATGATATAAGGTGCATTAATGGTTACTCCTATAACAGTCAACATCATAACACTCACCTCCGCCTGCTCTCCCGTCTCCGGTCCCAATGTCCGTCATGGTAAAGGGTCCTCGGGAAATAGCGGATCCTTTGTATTGTTCCGGATGGGGTTAAAGGAGCAGGTTGGAGGCAGGGGTGATTTGTTATCATGTACATCTGGCTTGTTAGTTTATAACCTTTTTTCTTTTCATACAGTAGTTAAATATAATGTAAGTAAAGGATGTTTGTCATTCTCCACTAAATGTTTATTGTGAATAACTACGGTCCTTATCTGAGCTGACCATCTATGTGCATGCCACCCCTTTTGGATGGTACGGTCCAATGGGTGGGGCTATAAAGTGTGGCATGTTGGGCTCATTTAAGGAAGGAATAGTGTGGGAGACAGTCATAGGGGGATATTGATGTGGTCAACTATGTACAAAAGATGAATAAATACCCACACCGGGTTGTATCAAGACGTTCTGCTTCTGTCTCCTTACTTGGTCGGGCCGCTCACTTGTCAGCCTCACAAGTGGTGTCAGAAGTGGGATTTACCAAGTAAGGAGTTGGAAATGCCGAGAGGGAAAAAAAACGACCAAATGGAGGAGCCCGATGACGGGGTGGCTAGGCATGGAGCTGACCAGGGGGCCACGGCTGGTGAACCAAGGGACATGTTTGAGGAACTGTCTGAGATGATGAAAGCACTCGTGCAGTCTCAGAAGCAGCAGGAGACAAACTGGCAAAGGCTTCAAGCCCAGGTATCTGAGATGAGAGCGGGGCCGCCAACAGAGCAAGACAGTGATGAGGAGTGGCCCAGAAGAAGAGGGTACTTCGGTGATGATCTGGAGCAGACGTCTTCATCCAGGCGAAGGTCGCCAAGACGTCAGAGAGAACAACCGCTTCACCGCGAGCAAGTTGTGGCGACTGGGACCAGATGACGACATTGAACAGTTTCTCACCACCTTCGAACGCATGGCCCAGGTCTGTCGTTGGGACCAAGAAGAATGGGCTGTCCGATTGGTTCCCCTGCTGACTGGTAAAGCATGCAGTGCGTACGTGCTAATGGACATTAGAGATTCTGAGGACTACGAGCAAGTCAAAGCAGCAATCCTGGCCAAATACGAGATCACCGCTGACACCTATAGACGGAGGTTTCGTGCCCTCGACATCCAACAGGACGAGACCACACGTGAGCTGTACGTCCGACTGAAGCACCTCTTCTGCAAGTGGGTTAGGTGTGAGACGTCCAGCATCAAATACATTTGTGAGATACTCATCCTTGAACAGTTCCTCCACATGGTAAACCCGGAGATGGAAGTTTGGATCCGGGAACATGATCCTAAGTCTGCGGAGGAAGCGTTGTGCCTCGCTGAAGTATTTCATTCAGCAAGGAAAGAAAGCAAAAGCTTTGCAAACTGCCAGAACCGATACCCGTCGGGCAAAAGTAATGCTTATGGGGGTGAAAAGGGTAGTGGTTACACCTATGGTAGCAATAACAGTGGCAAGCAAACCATGCCAAGTCGAATGACCTATGCTAAGAGGCAAGTTCAGCCAGAAGTAAGGTGCTACCATTGTAATGAGTGTGGCCCCACACAACCTACATGCCCAGTGGCTAGGCAGAGTAAGCCCTCTCTTCTTTGCACTGTTCCCAGACCCACCAGGCAACCAGTAGTTAGGCAGGAAAAAGCATGTATAGTTCCGGTACTCATCAATGGTCAGCGTGAGGAAGCACTGGTGGATAGTGGCAGTTCCCAGACAGTTGTGTGGTCAAGTCTTGGCAAGGATCAGTGGGCCCCTGATAAAGCTACCATCAGTTGCATCCACAGAGATGAAAAGCCTTACCCCACCGCTGAGGTATTTTTGACTGTCGGGAGGCAGACTTTCCTTCTTCCTGTGGCACTAGCACGCAAGCTGCCTTATTCAGTCATTTTAGGCCTGGATGTTCCAACGTTGCTAGATCTTGTGCAAGAACAGCCATCACAAAGTGCCCTATCAGTTCCTCCACCAGTCATTCCCTTAGATCCCCAGAGTGTAGAAGTGCCCGGGAAGCCCGATCCCTTCGATGTGGAGTTCAAGGTAAACTCAGACACCCAGATTAGGATGTGTAATGTCGCTACAAGGGCACAGACAGCAAAGGCGACCCTTGGTGAGCTACCATTTTATAATTCTGAGCTAAAGGCAGGTACAAACAAGCAGCGCCTGTCCAAAGCGCAGAAACGCAGGGACACATTTTTGGCTGCCCCTAAGGAAAGCATTGAGCTCCATGTACCTAGTCACCCGCTAGACATTCAGATTCCCCCCGATGTAGGTGAGCTGCAGAGGAAGGACCCTTCCCTTACACAGTGGTTTGAGAAAGTGTCAGAGGTTGATGGTGTAAAAACAGCAGATGCAGGATTTAAGGAGGATGCTACTTACCTCATTAAACAGGGTATTATGTATCGTCGTCAGGGTGAGATTGAAGCATTAGCTTTACCCCAGTTACTCAGAAACACGGTAATGAAACTCGGCCACTCAGTTCCTTGGGCAGGGCCATGGCATTTAATAAAACACTGCGTAGAGTGGGTCGTCGTTTTGCCTGGCCAGGCCTGTACACCCAGCTGTCCCAGTTTTGCCAGGCCTGTGAGACCTGCCAGATCACATCTAGGCAAAGGGTAGCTCAAGCCCCGTTACAGCCCTTGCCCCTCATTGAAACCCCGTTTGAAAGAATAGGTATGGATGTAGTTGGGCCTTTTAGAGAGAAGTGCATCGGGTAACCGCTACTGGTAATTTGTGACTATGCTACCCGCTACCCCGAAGTGTTTCCCTTGAGATCTGTTAAAGCCAGGTATGTGGCAAATTGCCTACTACAGTTGTTCTCTAGGGTAGGCATAGCCAGAGATATACTTACTGACTGCGGCACAAACTTCCTCTCTAAGTTACTGAAGCAGGTGTATCAGCTGCTAGGAGTAAAGGGCATTAAGACCACCCCTTATCATCCCCAAACGGACAGGCTTGTCGAGCGATAAAACCAGACCTTGAAGAGCATGCTGCGCAAGTTTGTGTTACGCTCCTCGTAAAGAGACTCAAAACTTGAACCCGCTATGCAAGAACACTTGGGACGGAGACTTAGGTGAAGTGTCAAAAAGACTGGATTTATTTACGTCCTCAAAAAACAGGCAGGAGACAAAGTAAACTCTCAACAGAGTGGGAAGAACGTGGAGCAGGGGGCTGGACGTGGCAGGCAGGACGGAATGGAATATGGAGTTTCTGGAACAGGCACAAAACAGAACAGGATTAGTATATGAAAAAATCCAACTGGAAGAGTATACAAAAAGACTAGCAATACTAGTCAGCCGGAACTGGAGTTTACCACTGTGAGTATACGAAGAACTGGCGAAGTCTGATGATCGAACCGGAGTTTTAAGCAGCAGCAGGTGAGTAGTGGTAATCAGTGATGATGAGAAACAGGAGCGGAGGTGAGTTGGCGGAAAACGGAAAGTAGGTCAACCACGCCCAGCCAGGAAGACAGACAAACGGATAGACAAACAAACAGAAAAAAGGAGAAGGAGATACTGCAATTCCTCACAGTTGCGGGAGGACAACCAGACTGACTGGCCTGGGACGTATAGAGGAGCTGCCTTTCTGTGACGGTTGGCTGATCGCTGGTTCCGTGCCGAAGTCTGGAGAAGGGCAGATCGTGTATCTCTCCAGATTTTCTGACAGCGACGCACATGCTGCTGGACTGAGGGAACTGCCAAGTCTCGCTCCTCTTCGGGGAACAGGGGCGGCTGGTACCCCAATGAAGCCTCAAAGGGGGAGAGACCAGTAGCGGAGCAGGTAAGAGCGTTGTGGGAGTACTCAACCCAGGAGAGATGAGAGCTCCAAGTAGAGGGGTTTCGGTCGGTGATGCAGCAGAGAGCTGACTCCAGGTCCTGATTAGTTCGTTCTGTTTGGCCGTTTGATTGGGGGTGATATCCAGAAGTCAGGCTGACTGAGGCTCCCAGGGATTGACAAAACTCCCTCCAAACTCGAGAGGTGAACTGGGGACCGCGGTCTGAGACTGAGACAATGTCGGCAGGGATACCATGTAACCGGAAAACATGTTCTGTGAGGAGTTGGGAAGTCTCCAGGGCTGACGGGAGTTTTGGAAGAGCAACGAAGTGAGCCGACTTGGAAAACCGGTCTACTATAGTGAGGATTGTGGTGTTGCCCTGGGAGGGGGGCAGGCCGGTAACAAAATCCAGTGCGATGTGTGACCAGGGACGACTAGGGATAGGAAGGGGCTGGAGCAACCCTGCAGGAGACTGGTGGGAGGACTTACTCCTAGCACACGTGGGACAGGCAGAAACGTACTCCAGAGTGTCCCTGTTGATCGTTGGCCACCAGAAATGTCTCTTCAGGAAAGAAAGAGTGCGGTTTACTCCGGGATGGATTGAGAACCGGGAATTGTGGACCCACTGTAGAACCTTGGAGCGGGAAGCATCAGGAACAAACCGACGGTTCGGAGGACCATTGCCTGGATCTGGTTGCTCTCTCAATGCCTCCAGGATGGTGTTATTAATCTCCCAAGAGAGGGCGCCTACTACACAACTCTTGGGAAGGATTTCAGCATCTGGAGGATCAGGAGAGTCAGGAGAGTATAGCCTAGACAGAGCATCAGGTTTTATATTCCTGGAAGCCCAGGCGGAGGAAGGTGAGGCAAAAGTTGAAGCGACAGAAGAACAGAGCCCATCTGGCCTCTCGGGATTCAGTCGCTTCGCCGACTGGATGTAGGAGAGATTCTTGTGGTCCGTCCCAGACCAGGAAAGGCTGCTTTCTGCCTTCGAGCCAGTGTCTCCACTCCTCTAGTGCCAAATTAACAGCCCAGAAGCTCCCTGTTACCAACATCATAATTGCGCTCCGCAGGAGAGAGGCGACGTGAAAAAAAAGCACAGGGATGGAGGATGTTATCAGGACCAGCCGTCTGAGACAAAACTGCTCCTACTCCAGTATCAGATACGTCCACCTCCACAACAAACTGCTTCTCTGTGTCTGGCTGAATAAGGATGGGAGCTGAGGTGAACAAGGACTTGAGTTTGATGAAAGCTCTGTTAGCCTCTGGAGTCCAACAGAACGTGATGTTGACGGAGGTGAGTCTGGAGAGAGGTGCAGCTACTTTACTGAAGTTCCGGATGAAGCGACGGTAAAAGTTGGCAAATCCCAGAAACCTCTGGAGCTCCCTCCTTGTAGTTGGGACTGGCCACTCCACCACTGCCTTGATCTTTCCAGGGTCTGCCTCCACCTTGCCCTGACTGATGATGTAGCCCAGGAAGCTGATCCGGTTCTGGTGTAACTCGCACTTCTCCGCCTTAACATAGAGCTTGTTCTCCAGCAGTCTCTGTAGGACCCTGCGGACATGGTTCTCGTGTTCCTCCTGATTCCTGGAGAAAATCAGGATGTCGTCTAAGTAGACAAAGACAAAGCGGTTAAGGAAGTCACGCAAGACATCATTGATCATAGTCTGGAAAACTGCTGGGCGTTAGTGAGACCAAAAGGCATGACCAGATATTCAAAATGGCCCAATGGAGTGTTAAACGCCGTCTTCCATTCATCCCCCTGGCGGATGCGGATCAGATGATAGGCGTTTCGAAGGTCAAGTTTGGTGACAGGGCTGCCTCTTTGGAGAGGTTCAAAAGCTGAAGGTGAGAAGGGGTAATGGGTACTTGTTCTTGACCGTGATATTGTTTAACCCCCGAAAGTCTATGCAAGGTCGTAGCGACTTATCCTTCTTGCCTACAAAGAAGAACCCGGCACCCACAGGAGAAGAGGAGGGACGAATAATACCAGCAGCCACAGAGTCCGTGATATAAAGCTCCATAGCCTCCCTCTCAGGACGGGACAGATTGTTGAGGCGGCTGGAGGGTAGAGGAGCTCCACAGAGCAGATCAATTGGGCAGTCGTAGGGTCGGTGGGGAGGAAGAGAGAGAGCCCTCTCTTTGCTGAAGACCCAACACAGGTCGTGGTAAGTAGTAGGAACACCCGTCAAATCTACAGATGCATCAGGGCAGACAACGGGATTTGGGGAAACAGAAGTTGAAGGTAGGGCAGAACACAGGCAGTTAGCGAGACAGTGCTGATCCCATTCAATAATCCTTCCCTTTGCCCAATCAATGTGTGGGTTTTGAGTACGTAGCCACGGGTAACCCAAAACCAGAGGTGTAGAAGGAGAGGATATTACCTTAAACTGGATAAGTTCACGGTGGTTTCCGGAGGTGATTAAAGTCACAAGGGGTGACTGTGCTGTGACTGAGGAGATGATTTGTCCATTTAGAGCATAGGCAGTTAACGGTTCCTCTAGCGGCTCCAAGCAGAGTCCCAGCTGTTCAGCTAGCTCCTGGTCCAAAAAGCTATCCTCCGCACCAGAATCAATGAGAGCCTGGAGAGGCAATGTCATAGAGCTAACACAGTGCTTGGCGGGAATAAGAAAACGAGTCAAGGATGGGGTTAGAGATGATTGCTGTGGACTCGTCAGGACCCCCAATCTTACTGACGAGCCTCCCAGTTTGGCCGTACTGGGCAGTTGGGAATGCTATGCCCAGTCTTTCCACAATACAGGCATTGGCCTGCACCTATCCGGCGCTGACGCTCCTCCAGAGAAAGTCTAGCACGACCCAGTTGCATGGGCTCCTCCTCAGAAGAGGTGCGCACACTGGACGACGGGGGAAAAGAGGGAGGTCTAGACACCGAGTGAGCAGAGTAGGAGGAAAAACTGGGCTTACTGAGTGAGGCTGGTGAATCCCTCCGTGTTCGCTCAGCTCGGCGCTCCCGCAGACGACCGTCCAAACGAGACACTAAGGAGATAAGCTCTGAGAGATCCGTTGGAACGTCTCGTGCTGCCAATTCGTCCCGAAGCTGGTCCCTTAATCATCTTAAAAACACCGCCTTGAGAGCCACCTCGTCCCATCGAGTCTCTGCAGCGAGTGTGTGAAACTCGATGGAGTAATCAGCCACTGTCCGGCTTCCTTGTTGCAGGCTAAGCAGCTTATTCTCGGCGGAGCCAGAGGAGTTGGGATGATCAAACACAGCTGAGAACCGATCAGAGAAGCCCTCAAAACGTAGAGTGTCAAAATCCACCGAAGAGTTTAAAGCCTCTGCCCAGGTTAAAGCTCTCCCGCGGAGCAACCCCAAAACAAAATTAATCCTCGTTGCTTCAGCAGCAAATGCAACAGGACGCTGGCGAAAAACCTTGTTACATTGGAACAAAAAACCTCTGCATTTCTCCACATCTCCGTGAAATGGCTCAGGATCGGTGATAGGAAAATCCTGGCGAGGAGGGGGCATAGGGGCTGGACTGGGAGTAGCCTGAAATGCTACCTTCGAGGTAGTGAGAGCGGAGATCTGGCATGCCAACTCGGAGTCATGATGAGCCATGGACCGGTTACTCTTAACCAACGCTCGGATGAGCTTTTCGTGTTCACCCAGGAGGGAACCTTGACTTGACAGGGCATGAAGGATTGGGGTAGAATCCTCTCCGGATCCTGCGGGGTTCATTCTTGGCCAGTTCTTCTGTTACGCTCCTCGTAAAGAGACTCAAAACTTGAACCCGCTATGCAAGAACACTTGGGACGGAGACTTAGGTGAAGTGTCAAAAAGACTGGATTTATTTACGTCCTCAAAAAACAGACAGGAGACAAAGTAAACTCAGAGTGGGAAGAACGTGGAGCAGGGCTGAGACGGAGGTTGGGCTGGACGTGGCAGGCAGGACGGAATGGAATATGGAGTTTCTGGAACAGGCACAAAACAGAACAGGATTAGTATATGAAAAAATCCAACTGGAAGAGTATACAAAAAGACTAGCAATACTAGTCAGCCGGAACTGGAGTTTACCACTGTGAGTATACGAAGAACTGGCGAAGTCTGATGATCGAACCGCAGTTTTAAGCAGCAGCAGGTGAGTAGTGGTAATCAGTGATGATGAGAAACAGGAGCGGAGGTGAGTTGGCGGAAAACGGAAAGTAGGTCAACCACGCCCAGCCAGGAAGACAGACAAACGGATAGACAAACAAACAGAAAAAGGAGAAGGAGATACTGCAATTCCGCACAGTTTGTTTCAGAGACAGGTTCTGACTGGGACCAGTGGTTGCCATACCTCCTCTTCGCCTACCGGGAGGTGCCACAATCCTCAACCGGGTTCTCACCTTTTGAAACGTGAGGTGAGAGGAGGTCCCCTGGATCTGCTTAAAGACCACTGGGAGAATCCGAAGCCTGCTGGTGAAAACATTGTATCCTACGTGGTCAAGATGAGGGAGCGGTTGGAGAAAATGGCAGCCCTGGCCAAGGTGAACCTGATGAATGCCCAAAAGACTCCGAAAACCTGGTATGACCAGAACTCCAGAGAAAGAGTGTTTCAACCTGGTCAGAAAGTGCTGTTGCTGTTACCTTCCAGTGAGAGCAAGCTGCTGGCTAGATGGCAGGGCCCATATGAAGTCACCAGACAGGTCGGAACAGTCTAGGGATGTCCCGATCTCATTTTGTAGCTTCCGATCCCAATATTTTCATATAGGTTCCGATCCGATCCCGTTATTTCCCGATACCGGTTTTCCGATACCGATTTCCGATATCACTTTTGTGTTGGCAAACAGCATTTAATTTCATATACATTAAGAAATAGACAGGCACCCAAGCTGTGCTCAATAGCTTTTATTCTCTCACTATCACAAAGAAGAGCATTTTTTTTGCATTAATAATAAAAAATATCTGATCTTTCAGTACCCTTTATTCTGTTAAATAGGACTTTGGTTGTTCAAGTTGCCAGTAGTTAGAAACTATAGTATGAATATTCTGCAGGTAAAACTTACTATCCAACATAAAGTACCCTTTACAACTCAAAAAGTTACTCATTTAACAGCAGTAAATACAAGTAAGCTTCACTAGACTTTACTTCTTGGAAGTAAGTAACCATAACTTAAAAATATATGCATTAATTGTACACATAAAGTAAACATAACATAACGTACACAAAGTTTTTGGTTTCTTATTTGAGACATACAAGTTTCCACCCCTTTTTTCAAGTAAACTGAACTATATTTTTTCACAGTGTGGGTAATTAAGGGATCTCAGACATGTAATCACTAAACTTAAACATAAACATGTTTACAGTGTAATAGAGCTCCTTATGTCCTCCATCTTAATCTACTGCACTGACTTATTCAAAGTGTAGTGCAGGTTTTTTTTAATGAAAACCAACACCTGCACCTTATCGGCTGTCAACCGGTTCCTTTTTTCATCAAGGACATTCGACACTGCACTAAACAGTCTCTCACTGTCCACCGATGTACAAGGTGCACAAATAAACTTCATGGCTGTATCAGCCAGTGCGGGTCGCTGTGTAGCATGTGCTCGTAAGTAGTGTAGAGGATTCTCTGACCTTGGGATGGTTTGTTCAGCCAGGTAGGCCTCCACCTGAGTGACGACTGCTGACGTACTCACAGGCCTCGCCTCCACCACATTCCCCTCCAAGATCTCGTCATATAGACTGACAAAGCTGCTGTTTGCAGCTGCACAGCCTACACCGCCTCGACGTGGTGACTTTCTTGGAAGCTCTTCTGCAGACACCTCACTGCCAGCCTTCCTCTTTCTCTCCATGATCGCCTCCTTGGAAAACTCCTGGTGGTCTGGACTTGTGAAGAATCTGAAAATGGATAGAATTTCATTTAGTTAAAAAGGATTATTTGTTTCCTAAATATTTTGTCGTTCCCTTAGCATATCAAAGTTATTGTTGTCAATGTCATAGAACAACATTTGTAACATTTATTTTGATGTTATTTGATAATTAATAATCAAGTGGTGAATTGATTAGGCCTGAGCAATTATATATCACAAAATAAGTTTTGAATCAAACCGGACTTGCCTTTCTTTGTATCTTGGGTCAACCAATGTAGCAACGGAGTAGATTGGTTCAGTCTCAGCGTAGTCAAAGCGCTCAATGACAGCCTCAAGAAGTGTTCTCTTCATAGTCTTGATTCCAGCATCTGTGCTCTCTTCACGGGAAAGATGACGCTTGAGGACAGTTATTGCAGGGATCACATCCGCGGTACTTGCAGTCGCAGCACTCACTGCCCTCGTCAGCTCTTCAAATGGACTCAAGACCACAACTGCCTTCTCCATAAACGCCCATTGGTTGGCAGAGGGCATGCATGGAAGGTCGTGGTCCGCTGCATAGACACTCAGTGGCCTCTTTTGCTGAAGAAGGCTCTGCAAAATAAGTAAATAAATGTTAGTTTAACATTCATGTGTAAAATACAAGTAGAACTATATACACCTCACATCTAAATGTATTTATTTAGGCTGATTCACATGTAAAAAAAAAAAATCTATTCATTCTTTGCATTCATTCCTTCCATCCATATGGCCTACCAACATCATGTACTGAGTACTGTTCCATCTGACTGACACGTCCTGCTGGAGTCGTTGTGTTGGCATGTGCAGGTCTTTCTGTAAAGTAATAATAATGATACTAATTAAAATAAATCAGCTGTGTGTATCGCTTTTCTAGTAGGCCACTCAAAATGCTTCTATATTTAGGTTAATTATTTGTTGACTAACATCCTTTCAACACTAGTGTAGCCTAATGATGGATTGGTTTACATTGACATGACAGGGAGGGGAGAAAGTGCAATTACTAAAAAGATAACATACTACTACTACTACTACTACTAATAATAATAAAATGATAACCACCTGAATGTCTTCGAGGATGGAGTAGGCCTTTGGGGAATGCTTAAAATGACCCACAAGCTTCCGTATGTTGGCGACAGCATCGATAATGCTTCGCTGGGCGAGAAGGCCTTGGATGACCACGAGTTGGAGTGTGTGTGCGAAACAGCCCAGGCTCTGCACCCCCATGTCTGCAAATGCCTACAGTCGAGAGGATGATGGCGAGAGATATATAGATGAATATCAATAGCCTATTGATACTCGTCAGTGAGGAAATTAAGCAGTCGATGTCACAATAGTATCAAATAGAGCGCAGCCATCTGCTGGTTGCAAAACTGATAGCAGTGTATGTAAGTCAATGAGAGGTAACGTCTTTACCTCTCATTGACTTAAACTGCTGGCTAAAAATAAACGTAAATACAGTAGGATTGTTATTCACGTCGGTGGTAATGATGTTCGTTTACGCCAATCAGAATGCACCAAACTTAATGTGGAGTCGGTGTGTAATTATGCTAAAACAATGTCGGACACCGTAATCTTCACCGGTCCCCTCCCCAATCTGATCAATGATGACATGTATAGCCGCATGTCATCATTTCAGCGCTGGTTGTCTTGGTGGTGCCCAGCAAACAATGTGGGCTTCGTAATAATTGGACAGCCTTCTGGGGAAAACCTGGTCTGATTAAGAGAGACGGCATTCATCCTACTTTGGAAGGTGCAGATCTCATTTCGGCAAACATTTCAGGGCTTTGTGGACTTAATCCATGACAAACTGGAGTTGAGACCAGGAGGCGGAGTCGCAGTCTTACACGCTTCTCTGCGCTCTCTCCTAGGCAGTCATCCATAGGAATCCCGAACCCAATAAAATACCCAATATTAGCGGTGTGTGTGTCTGCCCAAGGACAATTTAAGGTAAAACCTAATAGAGGTGTCATACATAATAACCTAATACAAGTAAATGTAACAACTACTACAGTGCAACAAAACAGGAAGATTAAATGTGGTCTCTTAAACATAAGATCTCTAGCATCTAAAGCAATATTGGTAAATTATTTAATATCAGATTATAATATTGATATATGCTGTCTCACTGAAACTTGGTTGAGACATGAAGAATATGTCAGCATAAATGAGGCCACTCCACCCAGCCATATCAACACTCATATTGCTCGAGGCACGGGCCGAGGAGGTGGAGTTGCAGCAATCTTTGACTCAAGTTTACTTATCAATACTAAACCAAAATTAAATTATACCTCCTTTGAAAGTCTCTTGTTTAGTCTTACGCATCCGACCTGGAAAACTTTGCAGCCAATCTTATTTGTTACAGTGTATCGTGCACCAGGTCCTTATTCAGAATTCTTATCAGAATTCATCAACTTTGGTTCTTAAAACAGACAAAGTAATTATCGTAGGTGACTTTAATATTCATGTTGACGATGATAAAAATAGCCTTACTGTTGCATTTAACTCTATATTAGATTATGTTGGTTTCTGTCAGAGTGTAAATAAACCAACCCACTGCTATAATCACACTCTCGACCTTGTTCTGACTTATGGTATTGAAATTGAGCAACTATTAGTCGAACCGCATAATCCTGCTTTATCCGACCATTTCTTAGTAACTTTTGAAGTACTGATACGAGACTACAAAGCATTAGTCAAAAGCTCCTGCAGCAGAAACCTATCTGTTAGTGCTATAGCCACATTTAAGGAAGAGATTCCACCAATACTTAACTCGATAGCATGTCTGCATGTAGGGGAGGAAACTTATACAAAATGTACACCACCCCAAATTGATCATGTTGTTGATAGTGCTATAGATGCGCTGCGAATAAAATTAGACCCTGTTGCTCCTTTGAAAAAGAAGAAAATAAAACAACATAGATTAGCTCCATGGCATAATGCCGAAACCCGCAAAATAAAGCAAAAGTCTAGACAACTTGAAAGGATATGGCGTTCCACTAAACTTGAAGAATCTCGTTTAATTTGGCATATTACTCTCAATGAATATAAGAAAGCACTGCGCAAAGCGAGAGCAGCCTACTACTCTTCATTAATAGATGAGAATAAGAATAATGCAAGATTTCTTTTCAGCACTGTAGCCAGGCTGACAGAGAGCCACAGCTCCATTGAGCCTTCTATTCCCATAGCACTCAGTAGTAATGATTTTATGTGCTTTTTTAACGATAAAATTGTTACTCTTCGAAACAAAATTAATGACCTCTTACCTTTGACCAGTATAGTGTTATCAACAGCTCCCGGAAACGTAAGTTCTAATATTACACTAGATAGTAAACTAGAATGCTTTTCAGCCATAAACCTTGAACAATTACATTCAATGATTCTGTCTTCTAAACCATCAACGTGCATGTTAGACCCAATTCCAACTAAGCTGTTGAAGGAAGTTTTTCCATTAATTAGCACTTCTTTATTAAATATTATGAATATGTCTTTATTATCAGGCTATGGTCCACAATCATTCAAAGTAGCAGTGATAAAACCGCTTCTTAAAAAGCACAACCTCGATCCAGAGGTTTTAGCCAACTATAGACCTATTTCTAATCTTCCGTTCCTCTCAAAACTTCTTGAGAAAGCGGTCGCAAAACAGTTGTGTGATTACTTAAAAAACAATGATTTATTTGAAGATTTTCAGTCTGGCTTTAGAACACATCATAGCACAGAGACAGCTCTGGTTAAAGTCACAAATGACATTCTAATAGCCTCAGACAAGGGACTTGTCTCTATTCTTGTTTTGCTCGATCTTAGTGCTGCATTTGATACTATCGACCATGATATCCTTTTGCAAAGACTAGAGCACTTAGTTGGCATACAGGGAACTGCTTTAGGCTGGTTTAGGTCCTATCTATCTGAACGCTCTCAGTTTGTACGTGTTAACGATGAATCTTCCACGCAAACCAAAGTTAGCAATGGAGTGCCACAGGGCTCAGTGCTCGGACCTATTTTGTTCACAATATATATGCTTCCGTTAGGCAATATTATAAGGAATCATTCTGTAAACTTTCATTGTTATGCGGATGATACTCAACTATATTTATCAATCAAGCCTGATGAAATTAATTCTCTAAATAAAATTCAAGACTGCCTTAAGGACTTAAAAACGTGGATGACCTTAAACTTTTTGATGTTAAACCCGACCAAAACTGAAGTTATTGTACTTGGCCCGAAGAATCCACGAAACAAATTATCTAAAGATATACTAACTATGGATGGCATTAATTTGGCCTCCAGTGAGACTGTAAGGAATCTTGGTGTTATATTTTATCAGGATTTATCCTTTAACGCCCACATAAAATCAATGTCAAGGACCGCCTACTTCCATCTACGTAACATTGCAAAAATCAGGCATATCTTGCCTCAAAACGATGCAGAGAAACTAGTCTATGCATTTGTTACTTCTAGGCTGGATTATTGTAACTCTTTATTATCAGGGAGTACCAAGAAGTCAGTCAAGTCGCTTCAGCTGATTCAAAATGCTGCGGCTCGTGTACTAACCAGAGTTAGGAAAAGGGACCACATTACTCCTGTTCTGGCTGCCTTACACTGGCTCCCTATAGAACACAGGATAGAATTTAAAATTCTTCTTCTCGCCTACAAAGCCCTTAATGGGCAGGCGCCATCTTACCTTAAAGAACTCATTATACCCTACTGTCCTACTAGGGCATTGCGTTCCAAGAATGCAGGGTTGTTGGTTGTTCCTAGAATCTCTAAAAGTACAATGGGAGCCAGAGCCTTTTCTTATCAAGCTCCACATTTGTGGAATCAGCTTCCAGTTTGTGTTCGGGCGGCAGACACCCTATCCATTTTTAAGAGTGCGCTTAAGACCTTCCTTTTTGATAAAGCTTATAGTTAGGGCTGATTAGATTCAGCCCCTAGTTTTGCTGATATAGGCTTAGTTTGTCGGGGGACATCTTACTTCTTCCTTCTCTCTGTCTATACCTGTGTACTCTCATGTTCCGATTAACCCAGCTTCCCCAAATGTTTTTCTTGTTGGTGTCTATATACGCCGGGATCCGGAGTCATGGATGATCCTGCGGTCCTGTGTCCTGGATCGCGAGCCCTGGATCTTGAGTCGTGGCTGTGGTCCTGGATCATCGGTCCTGGATGGATATCCTCGTGGATTCATCTTCCTATTATACACACATGCATTTCCAAACATTTGGACTACCTATGTTGCAAATGTATTATCTTTTCAATTTACACACGGCATCTATTGCACGTCTGTCCGTCCTGGGAGAGGGATCCCTCCTCTGTTGCTCTCCCTGAGGTTTCTCCCATTTTTCCCTTTAAACTGGGTTTTCTTCTGAAGTTTTTCCTTGTACGATGTGAGGGTCTAAGGACAGAGGGTGTCGTATTGTCATACTGATATTCTGTGCACACTGTGAAGACCACTGAGACAAATGTAACATTTGTGATATTGGGCTATATAAATAAACATTGATTGATTGATTGATTGATTGATTGATTGATTGATTGATTGATTACATACATTTCTGGACTTTCCTTAACTTATTAAACAAACCTCGGGAAATTTCCATAACATTTGTGAGTAATGTATAGTAATGTTGCACTGAATATTTTTCCTGCTGATAGGTAGCCTCTCAAAACTAGCTGTTTTGTCATTAATATGGTAGGCTACTTCCAAGTCTAACAAATGTATTGAAAGCCTGTAGTCTTAGATAAGACATAAAACAGGATATTAAGTTTCGTTTTAATTCTTTGCTGTCGCAATAACAACTAGTGCTAGTGGCTAAGCTGACGTGAGTTAGCTGACAACAAGCTAGGCTAACTTTTCTGCTAGCCTGTTGACGTGGTTGCTGTCTAGGGTTGCCAACCATCCCATATTAGCCGGGACGCCTCGTATTTGTGCCAAAAGGGGCGTGTCCCGTACGGGACTTTGTTTAAAGGGAAAAATAAAAAATATTTTTCTGTTTGCGCGCAATGCAGTGTGTCTGGCTGCGTGCCTGTGTTTTTGTGTGCTGTATGCGAAGGGCGCTAGGACCGCTCAGTTGACAGGGCAGGCACAATGCTCGCACGTGTCTGTGAATGAGTGAGTGAGTGAGTGAGTGAGTGAGTCAGTCAGCTGATTGATGGGAAAATGCTGAGAAAATGGTTGGTTGAAGGATAACATTAAGTCTAATAATGATGTACCGTGCATGTTCACATCATGTATACTTTGCATTACTTAATACCATTTTTCAAATAATTTTTTTTTTAACATTTTGGACAAAATAGCTAATTGTACATCGAGGTGCCCAGATGTCCCTAGTGCCCACCTATCCGATTTGAACATGCTGATGTACAATGTGATGTAGTAGCCTAATGCAGGTGTAAGACCATTGTGTTTGTATTGTGTTATAGGTATGCATATTTTTCTATGCATTTTGAGGGTTTTGGGGGGTTAGTTTGACCCCCAAAAACATTTTCGAACCCTAGGGGCTGGCTCCCCCAAAAGA
This sequence comes from Pseudochaenichthys georgianus, assembly GCF_902827115.2. Classification (NCBI taxonomy): domain Eukaryota; kingdom Metazoa; phylum Chordata; class Actinopteri; order Perciformes; family Channichthyidae; genus Pseudochaenichthys; species Pseudochaenichthys georgianus. The sequence continues at coordinate 3,142,082 of NC_047521.1, read as the reverse complement.
ATTAAATAACATAACCCTTACCTAAATCTGCCAGAAAACCGAAAAGCATTTCTGGAAGTTGGCAACCCTATTGCTGTCTAAAAGACACGTTATCTAGACATCATTTTAAATAAATCCAGAGCACACGTAATTATAATTGGGAATAGGGAACATTTAATATACATCCAGTATATCATGTCAAAATCATGAAATGGAAGTTTACCCCATGACCATTCATTAAAACATGCTGTTGACGGAATTAGCATGAACTTTACTGACGTGGGTAATGCGTAGCTAAACATCAGTGGTCAATTACAAGAAGGCTTACCTTCTTCATGTTGGCGGCGTTGTCCCTCATAACAACATGCACCTTGTCATTTTCGATGTCCCACTTGGCGAGCATCTCTTCTATAGCATTCCGGATACGCATTGAAGTGTGATAGCCACGCAGCTCACTTGCATGTAGCACCACGTTGTGCAAAGTAAAACTGGAGTCTATCCAGTGGGCGGTCAGACTGAGGAGCGACATCGGGGCTACACCTGAACTCCACAGGTCTGTGGTGAGGGCGATTGAGGTAGCCTCCTTTAGGTGCCGCTGCACTTGTTCACGCACCTTGGTGTGCAGGGCTGGGATGCCTTTTTCAGCAATGTAATGGCGGGATGGCATCCCATAGCGCGACTCCAAATAATTGATTAGACGACAAAAACCGGAGTTTTCCACAAGTGAAATTGGCTGGTCGTCCTCTGCTATGCACTCCACAATCAGCTCAGTAATCTTGAGGAAGTAAATCCTTTCGTTTCAAGCTGTCCCGCAGTGTTTGTTGATAGAGTCCATCAGTCGCAGACGCTGTCGCTTTACAGTAGGCGGCGTGTTTGTCGGGGTGGTGCTTTTTAAGATGTTTTATTAGGTTTGTGGTGTTGTAGGAGACCCTGTTAGCACCACCTCGTGAGACTTCCACACCACAGACTTTGCAAGTCGCATTCGGCGACTCACTTGTAGTTATTTTAAAATGATGCCAAACTGCAGACATTTTAACTAGCTAATTGGATCTGCCGATCCCGACCCACCTTAAAACCCAGTATCGGGGGCCGATCCGATCCGGGGATCGGGACCGGGACATCTCTAGAACAGTCAACTATGAAACCCATATGCCGGACAGAACCAAGAAGCACCAGACGTTTCATATCAACCTGTTAAAAGGATTCCAAGATCCACCAGACACCGTGTCGCAACACTTTTTCATACAGCCAGTGGAGGAAGAGGAGGTGGAGGAGCAGTTTTTCCTCACGGACCTACCTAGTGCTGCGTACCGGTACGCCGAACCGGTACTGGACTTGTAAAAAGTTTCGGTTCAAGTCCGGTTAAAACCGGAACGTCGGGAACCGGTACTTGAACTCGCAAAAAAACTAGCACTTACGTATATTCTGGTGTCTGTGGTTATTTAAACATTCCCTGATAAACGTTATTCAGTGTCAATAAATGAGTGCTAATCCCAGTGTGCTCAGTGTACAACATCACATGTCAATTCACCTTCGATTCACGGTTTGAAAACGTAGAATTTCGCCACATGCTAATGCTAACCGGAAGTGAATAATTTTCAGAATAAAAGTAGTAAGTTAATAGTGTGAACTTCCGTTTTTTTTAGAATAAAACTGATTTAAATTAAATAGTGTATTTAATTCAAAATTACGCCATATCAACATTGATTTTAATTTCTAACAGTATGTATGTACATCACTATGTATGTAGTATGTACTGTATAATGTACACATGTAGAGTTGTATAAAAGACATGGTGTACAGACAGTACAGTACACTCTGACTGTACAGTCACTACAGTGTAGCCTATACTGTATAGTAGGTGTGCTCCTAACACTAGGATGGGTCAAATGCAGAGAAACAATTTCCCCACGGGGATTAATAAAGTATATCAAAATTAAAAAAAAAATTTAAAAAAAAGTGTAACAGTGTAATGCGTATAGTCTACTCTACACTCTACCTTTCAGCAAAGCTTTAGGGATTTAGGCTCAGTGAGCTCAGGGACGCTTTGGTTACGTTAGTTTGGTAAATGAAATAAATGTTTGAACTTTGTAGTAGTTCACTGTAGTTGCTCTCATAAGTCATTTGTAGACTAAGTGGCAAAAAGTGTTTTTTTTACATTTGTACTTTGTAGAGAAATGTAGACACAAGTAGACAGGAAGTAGCACAATAAACCTGACGAGTTTGAATTTGAGTTGATTATGAGTTAATTTTCAATTGATAATTAGCTCACAATAAGTTCACTTTAGTTACTCACACAACTTGACATAAGCCATGGGTTCAGGTCCGGACTTATAAGTCCGGACCTGAACCTGAACCTCTGGACTTGAGTCCGGACCTGAACCTGAATGTGAGTCCAGGTACGCAGCACTAGACCTACCTGAACCAGGTCTATTGGATGTAACACATCTCCCATCGATCCAGCAAGAGGAAATCAACGATCTATTGGATCCAGAGCTTTTCACAGAGCAGCATGGTTTCACCAATCTGGTCCAGCACAACATCTACCTCAAGGAGACTGCTCCCAGCCGAAAGAAAAGCTACCGTATCCCTGAGCGGTTGGTGCTGGCCCTGAAGAAGGAGATAGAGCTGATGTTAGAGCTGGGGATCATCGAAGTGTCAAACAGTGAGTGGTGCAGTCCAGTGGTGCTTGTACCAAAGAAAGATGGCTCCTTACGATTTTGCATTGACTTCAGATATCTTAACAGCATCTCAAAGTTTGACCCAATTCATCACCACATTGGACCTCACCAAGGGGTGCTGGCAGGTGGCACTGGCACCTGAGGCCAAGCTGCTATCGGCCTTTACTACCCCGTTTGGACTGTTCCAGTTCCGGGTAATGCCCCTTGGACTGCATGGTGCCCCTGCGACCTTCCAGAGGCTTATGGACCAAGTACTGTGGGAGTTTGCAACATTTTACGCAGCTTACTTGGACGATGTTGTGATCTTCAGCCAAACATGGGAAGAACACAGGGATCACCTACAACAGGTCCTCCATGCGATCCAAGCTGCTGGACTGACCATCAACCCCCGTAAATGCGCCTTTGCCGAGGAAGAGTACCTGGGCTACGTCATTGGGGGAGGTGTCATCCGCCCACAGCTGAGTAAGATCGAAGCGATTACCTCCTACCCCGTGCCAACCACAAAGAAGAAGGTAAAGTCCTTCTTGGGGTTAGTCAATTGGTATCGGAAGTTCATCTCTCAGCTGTCAGAAAGAGCAGTTGTGTTGACCAACCTCACCAAGGCCTCGGTGCCAGCCAAAGTCCGCTGGAACGAGGACTGTGAGAGAGCTTTCAAGGACCTGAAGCAAGCCATTACCACTGAGTCAGTCCTTCACTCACCAGACTTTAATCAGCTATTCACTGTTCAGACAGATGCCTCAGGGGTAGGCCTTGGAGCGGTATTGCTGCAGTAAGTGGATGGGGAGCTGAAACCGGTGGTTTTCCTCAGCCGGAAGCTGTTGGACAGGGAGACAAGGTACTCGACCATTGAAAATGAGTGCCTGGCGATGAAGTGGGCCATCGACTCCCTGAGGTACTACCTTCTCGGACGGCAGTTCATACTGGAGACAGACCATCGTGCACTTCAATGGCTTCACAAGATGAAGGACCCCACAAACATGTGTATCGCGGGGTGGTACCTTGCCTTGCAGCCGTATAACTTTACGGTCAGGTACTGGCCGGGTAAGTCAAACCTGGTAGCTGACTGGTTGTCCCGAAGCCAAAACGGATAGAACACTGTGCTTCCTGGGGAGAGGGGGAAGGAAATGTGACGAAGGTAACTTCGTCACTATGGACTGACGGCTTCGGGCCGGGTAATCTTGCACATGGGGGTTTGCACAGGACAAATGTCACTCAATACATCGCGACCCAACATTTTGAAGCACTCAAATCTATTCAACAAAAAAACGTGCTGTAATATATACGCTTTTCAGCATACAATATTAATAAAAGTGAAGTGCAGTGCATATATCCCTTATATCCCTTCACAGAACTAAAGTATGCTTTTAAAAAAGGTTTAATGAAATGATGGAATCAAAGCTGAACTATATAAAAAGGCACACATGCTGAAAACCCAACCCCAGCAGGGGGGTCTGGGGGGATTCTCCCCCAGGAGATTTTTAGAAATACTAACAAACTATGCATTCTGGTACACTCTGAGAAGAAAATAAATAGATGTATTACTACCCGACATGTTAATAATATTTTATGCCATTGTTTGTTTTTCACTTTGTTCTGACAGAAGAGTAAAGAGGAGATAGTCTGTGTGACTTACTTTAAATTGTGGGTAAGGGTAGATAGCTCCCATTGTTCTGTGACCTGTCAATCATCAAACCGGGGGTCATATTTGATTATGTGTTCTTTTTTATCTGTTGTACCCATGAATGTATAAAGAAGAGTTCTACCACAAAGTTATTCTCCGTGGGGACAATCTTGATTGGCCAGAAGACTCGAAAAAACATCAGCAAAGATCTTTTATTGAGAAAATTATCACTACGTGACAGACGTTTTCAAAACCGTGTATGGTCTCCGTTACTTCCAGTCCAACGCCGACGGCATGCACAGCGTTAGAAAATCGGGCCTTCAAAATAAAAGTTTGACTTTTTCCCCCAAAAAAAAAAAATTCAATTACATTTTTTTTTTTTCACTCACACATCCGCGACCCCCTCCAAACGGGTCCACTTTCCTAGTCCCTTCTCTAGTCCCATCTAAAGTCCCTACTGAAGTGCTGTTGGAGGTCCCGCAGACTACTCTTCTGCCGGGGGTCCTGCCAACCCCATGTCCTGTGCCGTTGGAGCTCCCGCAGACTACTCTTCTGCCGGGGGTCCTGCCAACCCCAGGTCCTGTGCCGTTGGAGGTCCCGCAGACTACTCTTCTGCCGGGGGTCCTGCCAACTCCATGTCCTGTCCCGTTGGGGGTCCCGCCGACTGCTCTCCTGCCGGGGGTCCTGCCAACTCTTAGTCCTGTGCCGTTGGAGGCCCCGCCGACTACTCACCTGCCGGGGGTCCTGCCAACCCTTTGTCTTGTCCCGTTGGGGGTCCCGCCGTCTACTCTCCTGCCGGGGGTCCTGCCAGCTCCTTGTCCTGTCTCGTTGGAGGTCCCGCCGACTACTCTCCTGCCGGGGGTCCTGCCAACCCTTTGTCCTGTGCCGTTGGAGGCCCCACCGACTGCTCTCCTGCCGGGGGTCCTGCCGGCCCTTTGTCCTGTCCCGTTGGGGGTCCCGCCGTCTGCTCTCCTGCCGGGGGTCCTGCCAACCCTTTGTCCTGTGCTGTTGAAAGCCCCGTCGACTGCTCTCCTGCCGGGGGTCCTGCCAATCCCGTGTCCTGGTCCTCTTCCGTGGGGGATCCTGCCGAGGCCTGTCCCACCAGCTCCGACACCGGGTCCTGCCCGGCCTCCGGCACTGTCCCGTCAGCGCCTTCCTGCCCGGCCTGCGGAGCTGTCTGGTCTTCGCCCTCGAGCCCGGCCCCCTGAGTGCAGCGGTCCTCGCCCTCGGGCCCGGCCCCCTGACTCTGTCCCGCCGTCTGCTCTCCTGCCGGGGGTCCTGCCAACCCTTTGTCCTGTGCTGTTGAAAGCCCCGTCGACTGCTCTCCTGCCGGGGGTCCTGCCAATCCCGTGTCCTGGTCCTCTTCCGTGGGGGATCCTGCCGAGGCCTGTCCCACCAGCTCCGACACCGGGTCCTGCCCGGCCTCCGGCACTGTCCCGTCAGCGCCTTCCTGCCCGGCCTGCGGAGCTGTCTGGTCTTCGCCCTCGAGCCCGGCCCCCTGAGTGCAGCGGTCCTCGCCCTCGGGCCCGGCCCCCTGACTCTTCCTGCCGCTGCCTTCGCCCCTCCATGGTCCCCACCTTGGACTCTGGCTTGCCCCCGGGCCGTCCGCCCGAGTCCCCCTTTTTGGACTCCGCCTTACCCCCGGGCCGTCCGCCCGAGACCCCTTCCTGGTCCTCTGCCTTGCCCCCGGGCCGTCCGCCCGAATCCCCCTTTTTGGACTCTGCCTTACCCCCGGGCCGTCCGCCCGAGACCCCTTCCTGGTCCTCTGCCTTGCCCCTGAGCGGTCAGTTCAGTCCCGTCCTCCTGACCCCCTCCTCCCACCCTGGTGGCTTAGTATTGTCTTTGTTAGTTTCCACATGCCTAAAACAACCTCAAGCTAAATCTAAAAGTTAAATAAGAGCGCTTGAGAATGCAAGGCATACAGTAATAGTCTGAATAGTCGATTAGTCATTTCATTAATCGATGGATTAATCGATTATCAAATGAGTCGTTTATTGCAGCCCTATTGTAGTTATCCCATGTATAAATAAAACGTGTTATTCAGCAACCCTTGCAATTTGGGATTTTATTTTTGGTTGGTAGACCTCGGTGAGCTGGTCATTTCAAAAGTAGCTCACCAGCCAAAAAAGTGTGGGCACCCCTGCCGTAGAGTGAACGTGTGGAACTCACACGAGCAAGCCCGCCTTAACCTGACATCAGGCCCTGGGGCTGATGGCTTTTGTAGGCCCCCTATTTAAGCAACAAATCAAAGACATGTATAGCCTCAGCAGGCTCTGTGATCACACACACACACACACACTAATTGAGCACCATGAACAACAACATATGGCCTCAATGCCAGGTATCAGTAGATGAGAATGATCATTATCTCCGGTGGATTAACACAAACCTAGTTATGTAAAACGATGCACTGAATAGTGCAGCATTGCCTAGCAGTGCTTCGGAAAAAGCCTTTATGATGTTCTTAAAATCCATCTCACGAAGAATGTCATGCTCAATTGACATCAGTGTTAGGTTTCCTTTTCCGAAATTGTCTCCTAAACATCATTCATCTGTCACTCAATCACTCGCAATTTGAATAAGTCACATGTGAAACCTATTCTCATTCTGATTGGTTGTTAAGTGGTGCCCACTGACTGTTTCTGAGTCATAATTTTTGAGAAAAATCTCTGGAATCCATCGATCTGTTTGATTAGCGGAGCAAATGATCAAAATAGTATGGAGGGAAGATATTTTCGTTTGGATTACTGGTCTGGGGGAAGCTCGCGAGTGTGTGTGTATACGTGTGTGTGTTTGTGTATTTTTGCGTTAGTGTGTATTGTGTTTGTTTCCCGAGGAAAACACTCACGAGAAACACCGGCTGTTTTTATGCCTGCTGTGACGTCAAGTTACTCCGTTCTCCACTAGTAATTATGCCGTTACAAGCTTCAAAGTTGTTATCTGAATTTGGCGAAACAAGTTTAATATTCTGAAAGCCAATACTTTGTTTATTTGAAATCAGATTATAACAAACTGTAACGGACCCTGCCGTGTTATCTATGATTACTATATGCCTTACATTCATAATTTCAGCGGAGGGAGGGGAAGCAGTGACAGCTGTCATCTTCCCTTTAAAAGCTTCAAAAATGTATTTATCGTGTGATTTTGGAAATAAAAGTTTCAAATTCTGCGGCCCTGCACACGAGAGAGAAAACACCAAGATGAAAAAATCTAATCCATCTCATTTACCGACGAACATTTCTGCTAAAGACCGGGCAAAGCAGTTCCCCGATGTCTTGCACGAAAGTGGGGGAAACTATTCTGCACCCCGTGCAACTGTGTGTTGGAGCATAAGAGAACATCGACGGTGACGACCCACTTTGATTCATTCAAACATTCGAAAATGCTTTCTGCTGCTGCGGACAAGAAAGCCAAACAACTCACGTCCACAGAGGCATCGGCCTCCAAAACCCTTTCGAGGGCTACAAGAAACGAGATGAGTAGCCTACAAGATTGAAGCTGGTCAGATAACGAACGAGTAAATGAAAACAGAATGAGGCGGAGAAGTGTGTGTGTGTGTGTGTGTGTGTGTGTGTGTGTGTGTGTGTGTGTGTGTGTGTGTGTGTGTGTGTGTGTGTGTGTGTGTGTGTGTGTGTGTGTGTGTGTGTGTGTGTGTGTGTGTGTGTGTTTAAAATAGCCCTATTGCTTTTACAATAAATAAACATTGAATGTGTTTAATTGAATAGTAAAGGGGTTTAACGTTAATGGCAGGTTGTGTGTGAGACAGAATAAATAAGACAGCCCAATATTTTTTAAAAAATATTTCGCAATTTCACCGCATAAAATCACATAAAAACCCTGCATATTTAATCGCATAATCAAGGATTTTAGCCGGCCTTTTTCTAGAGGGTCTACCCTTTGCTAGAACAATAAGTTATAATACTTTGCCATTTTACAATCTGTGCAAAGAAATGAAAAGACAGAAAATGCTGATATTTGGCAAAAAAGTGTGTCTTATCACAGGTGGCTGCAATAAGCCTGTTTCGCACTGCACATCTCTTCAAAACTGGGTTGCAGGCTCAGTGGCAGCGCCAGAGATTTTTTTTTGGGGTGCTGTGGGGTAGCTTGACCAAACCGTTTGAGACCCGGCCACTAGCTGTCTGTCTGTCTGTCTGTCTGTCTGGTTCATACTCGCATGCATCCCAAAATGTGAGCTTGACAACAGCCTATACATCTGAAACCACCAGTGCCTGCATATTCATAGAGAAAAACATAAGCTCCAAAGAACAACTTGATGTCAGCGTGCCCGGGTGAAAAAGCTTCCTCTCATCAACAATCTTCAATAAACCCCGAGAAGAGCAATTAGAAATCCCTCCACTGATGATTATTCATCACGGCCCATGCAAACGCTGATGGTGTGGAAGTGCTGGTATAATTGGAGATGAAGGGTCGGGTATAAATTCTGCCGCTGAGATAATGAGAGAATCCGGAGCAGATCTATTCATCTCAATGATCTCCATCTCCAAACCATGATGGATCACTGCTGGATCCCTCACCGGCCAATCATAAATCACCACACAAGTCTCGGCCAACAAAAGCTAATCTGTGAGGTTCATTCGGTGAGTTAGTTAACTTGCTTGGGAATGGGGAAACTCCGAAGTGCTGAACTTGGAGACGACTAGCTGAGCCTGTGTTTGCAGCTGTGAGCGGGTTGGCTGGAAGTTTGCAGAAGTTGAGGTGAAGTGATTTTGAACAGACTGGACTTCCAGGCCCCGCCATCAATCAGGGAAACAAAGAGCGAAGAAATTGAGGGAGCCAAACACAGCGAAATTAAAGGGAGGCAGAGAAAGAGATCTATGGAAGGCACAAACATGAACAGCTCTGTATTAATCTCACTTTCCTCCCCCAAAACTCCCAACAACCCCCACAAGGTCATCCTCCAATCACTTCTCGGACACCTCGGGCATTCCCATCGGCACACGTCTCGGCAAACTGACTAAGCTTTTGCAGGGCGGCACAAATCTCTCAAAGCCCTCCCATCCGCCCATCCTACAAATGCTCCAGTGTCCATTACAGGGACGGATTCGCCGGTAACAAGCGCAGAATGTCCGACCTCTGTGATCAAATGAGCTGTGTGTCACCGTTAAATGTTTCCCTGGTGCCCCGCTCAGGGCCGACACTCCCCCGAAGGAAGGGTGTCGACTCAAATGATTAATGGAGTGACCCAGGCTGACTGCTCGTCAATATCAACAGAAAAGCACCTGCACCCATGTACCGGCACCTGAATAAAACACAATGATACCAATTATTGATAAACATCCTGCTTTCTTTACAGTTTGTATGTGCATTAAATGTCCCTCTGAATATTTATAACTCTACATGGATTATAAAGGTTGGTCAAACATTAATATTAGAATGTATAACAACATTGTCTGCGCTGATTACATTAACACAAGCACCATTCCCAATATTTTCTATCAGCTTGGTACAAATCCTAAAGCAGATTTCATGCCTTAAGAATTTGAAGTGTAACTTCAGCACTATCAACCTGGACCTTATTGTCATTGTTTCATTGTACAGACCCAACAGCAGTGGTTCGGTTTGCAAATATCGTTTTCTCAACATGTGAGTGTGCATTTGCGTTGCTGTTGAGAACAGGCATGGTCAAGACTCTTAAAAAAGACAGAGATCATTGTCAATAATCTTACCCTAGCCCAGCGTTTCTCAAAGTGTGGGGCGCGCCCCACTGGTGGGCCGCAGAGGTGTGATAGGTGGGTCGCGAATGGACGTGATGAACGGGAGATTTTTTTATTTTTTTTTTTTTAAATGTTTTGGACCTCAGGCCGGAATCGAACCTGGGTCCTCGCGGGCGGTAGTGCATTATTACAGCCGGAGACTCGCAACGGCGGTGGACTTTCACAGCACCGCTGCACCGGACCTGCCGGAGCCGCCAGAGCCGCCAGAGCCTCGCAACGGCGGGTTTTTGCGGCGGCCGATGCGGTACCGGCACAGCGGCGCTGTGAAAGTCCACGGCCCACCTATGCCAGAGCCAGCGGCCCACCAACGGCAGCGGCCCAACGGGAAAAGTCCCGAATCTTCCGATGGCCAATCCGAGCCTGCTCACACACACACAACTGAAACCAAAGTCATTTGCAGACATATGTATCAATCTCTCATGCACACATGTGAAACGCTCTCACACACACACACAACCGCGTTGCAGTCGGGAAGAAAAGCAATGTGGAGCGGCACCTCACCGCTTCATAAGGAGTTTAACCGTGACACTTTTCGAAATCCCGTTTGTGTCCCCCAATTTTACAAATAGGCTTTTGTTTATTATTATCTTTTAACGCAAGCCATCATCGCCACGGAGAAGCACACAGCCTCTGTGAGCGAGCGAGACAGAGGGAGAGAGAGAGAGAAAACACACCTTTATCTATTTAATATAGCCTAGTTGTACAAAATAAAGTAAGAAATCATTCCAATGTGTACTATAAGACAGTAAACAGTGATTAGTAAAATATGCATACATAAAAAGAAAGAATGCTAACTAGGTAACATAAGATAAGAATGAACAAGTTTAAATGATTTGTTATTGGTTGTGATCATATTCTAAAGATGTTTGGATTATTGAACAGTATCCAGCATAGAGTGTCGAGAGATCTATCCATAAATTAATGTTGTGCTCAAAGTGCACCAGATTGATGCTTTTAACTTCAACATTTAAAAAAAATCATACATTTTCTTTTCACTGCAAACGGGTCCCACAGACCCAAACAGCACACAAAGGTTAAAGGTAAGCATATAATAATGTTAAAATGTGCTAAATATATACACTGCAAAAAACAAAAAGAAGAGGAGTAAAAGTAGCCCCCGACTTGTTTTATGTTTTGAAAGTAGCCCTCACCCTAAAAAAGTTTGGTGACCCCTGTTATAGGACGATACATTTGACCATTTTAAGCTTGGCCTACCATTTTATTGGAGCGGCGAGGAACAGGTGGGGCTTGAAAAGGCCCACCTGTTCAAAGTGGGGAATGCTAGAAAAAGTTTGAGATCCACTGCCCTAGCCACACATATATATAATGCTTCCTACAAAAAATAGTCTGTAGCCTGAATCCTGTCTGTACAGGTGTAGCTAGAAAATAGTTAGGAAATCAGTGTGTACAAAATAAAGGCAATACAGTTTAATTTGTATCTGAAAAAAGTGTCCTCACCACTTTTGAAAACAAAGTGTAAAATCAGTGCAAATGAATTTGTTAATACATGTGTGTAAGTACTCATATGATTTGTATGTACATGTATGTGAAGGTGTATGTATTGAAATAACTGCAGTGATATACAGTATAAATATATATAAAGCATATAAATATATGTTGTGTTCCACCATTCATCAGAATTCTTGGCTGTGCCCCCCTACCCCCACCACCCCTTCTATACCTCTGGAATCTGAAGCACTGAGTCAGAAAATTAAGTCTGTGCTCAAATATGACCCTTTTCACAATGTAAGATTGAGATTCTAACAGTGCTTGTGGTTCACAGTGGGAGAAAAGCTGCACTCGATGGTATCTGATGCAGAAATTAGACACAACAATTCATCTCCCTTCATTCAGAACTAATCACAGCTTTAGCTAATGCTGATTACTGTAATGGAAAGGCGAGACAACTGAGAGGGAATATGACACACATACAAACAAAGAACTGCACACTGGCATTGTTTCGTATGTCTTCTGTGCAGCATTTTTTTATATGCTGGCTTGCTCTTTGGAGAAAAGGAGCTAAAAACAAAATAAGGAAGAAAAGGAGAAGCAGTCTATGTGAGCTGTCATCAAGAAAAATGATGTTGCCACCAGTAGGTTCCGCCAGGACTTACCCACAATTCACAATGGCCGACTGCGCAATAAGTGTTTATCAATAACCCAGAAGCCGGATAGATAAGAGAGGACACCTACCTCACAAAATGACGTGTGCGTGTCTGTGTGTGTGTGTGCCTGTGTGTGTGTCAGAATTCATAGAGAAAGGTAGGGATTTGTGGACTTTTTATTGGAACATTGCTGCTACATTGTAATTGGCTGTTTTTATCGGGACATACTTTATAAAGAACTAACTGAATCTCTTTATGTATCGTTTCTGGTTTAAAAAACATGTTTTTTTTAACGTGTTGTGGATAGATGCCTGAAAAAAGATCTTCTGGTTAACACGAGCTGAAGAGATTTGACGTTTTATTCTACGACACAAAATTCGTCAATTACCACACTTGAGAACGTCCGAAAATAAAAATGGCGTTTGCTAACAAGTGACAAATTAAAACTACTAACTTAGCGGTGGTGATGCGCAGCCTTGTGACTTTTTTGTTGTTGTCCCTTTTACTTCTCCTGATTGCTGTCACGCTTCAAAATTACAAAGTGGTGTTAATACAGTATGTGGAGATTATTCTGCTGAACAAAACGTGTTAAGTATTATAAAGGTGTGTTTGCTACACAGCTTATTTTCTTTCATATTCCGGAATCAAATGGAAAAATCCCATTGCTTTTTGTTGAGGGAGAGCTTGCGATGCTAATTGCTGGGTCGGCCTACAAACAAACGTCAATATACTTAGAATTGTTTCCACTGAAAAACACACGCTCTTTTACCTTAACATGCTTATGCTTTGAATTCAAAATCTTCCATTGATTACGGCAAAGTAAAACATTGATTTGGACAGAGGAATACTAACTAACAACAAATGTCTCCTTGACACTGAATCAGATAAATGTCATATCACCAAAACTCAACCAATGAAATGCAAACAAAGTGTGCTTCACTGTCACCTCAGTTGATGAGGCCATGCCAGGACACACAGACACACACTCTAATCAGAGACAGACAAACAGGCTTGAGCTGTCCGACCCCTCTCCACAGACCAAACTTCATCATAAGTTGCGTTCAATGGGAAAACCAATGACAAGCTCAAGGAGAAGCAGTGGCCCCTACGAAAAACTATTTACTGTCCCAAAGAACAAAAGAGAGAGGGGGGAATAAAAGACAACACAGAAGAAAGACGTAAAGTTGTTCAAGTGTCGGCAGGGACCAGATATCATTTGAAATAGTTACAGTGTAGTATTTATGTCAGGCAGTTCTCAGGACAACCTTGAGCAGAGAGGCTAAGGCTAGCGGATTTTAAAAGAGTAGGAGAGGAAGGTTTAGAGCAAGAATACACACTCTGTTTTTATCAGGCGAATGCTGAATGCCCTCGTAGCAAGTTGATAATCTTCCACATATGTCTGTTTCAATTAATTGTGTCGATTACAGGTTCTCAGATTTAGTCATCTTCCAATGTAATCTTTTTCTCCATAGAAACTGTTCTCCAAATGATAAAAAGTTCTTATTAAAATGAAATGTTCAGTAAGTCAATATGGGGAATTAAAGTTAGTTTATCACGTGCGTTTGTACACATTACATTACATCACTTGTTGGACGCTTTTATCCAAAGCGACTTACATACATTCAGTACTGTGGACAATCCCCACAGGAGCCATTTGGGTGAAGTGTCTTGCCCAGGGACACAACGACATGCTGACTGCAGTGGGACTCATACACATGCATGTACACATACAAATAAAAATAGAATAAGGGTTGAAATAAATGTTGACAGTTCTGATTATTTTCATTTATAATTGAGATTAATGAGTTGTGATAATATATTAAATACCAAAGCTGCCCCCAATAAGTCTAAGCTGTTACTATAATGTGTGTAAAAGCCTGACCAAATAACTTTTGCAAGTTAGAAGGAGTCAAACGTCATTGGATTTCAGTTCACCTAGTGCTGCAGACAGAAAACCCAAAACTTTCTCAGCAGTTGCAGTCCTCAGCTTTTTTTCCATGTAAACGGTCTGCAGAGTAAAACACCCTCAAAGTACACCCTGTAGCGAGTACAACTCTAACACAGAAAAGACCTGTCTATGCTGCCCCAGAACGCCTCGTTGGAGATTTCTCTTTTTCTTCCTGGTACCAAGTGACGTAACGACGACCAAATGGACAAATTGGTCCAAATGGACCAATCCGTGGAGCTCCTCACACACACACACACACACACACACACACACACACACACACACACACACACACACACACACACACACACACACACACACACACACACACACACACACACACACACACACACACACACACACACACACACACACACACACACACACACACACACACACACACAGATCTTTTCTCAACCGCAGCTGCGTGGATCTCCACTTACAATTCGCCACACACTCACGTGTGTGTGTTCAGGCTGAGTTTCGCGGTGTCTCGCAGACCCCACGCAGCAACCAGGAAACGACACCAGTAATACAGCTCACACTGTCGGCTCCTCGAGTCTCAAAGGGCGGAGCAGCGAGCCCCGCCACGTCCCGCCAACACGGCACCCAAACCCCACGCAGCATTTGTATTTGTATTTATTTATAGAAGGACCATGCATACAAAAACATTAATCTCAGCAAAGAGAAGAGATGCAATATGCCAGATTATAGCTAATAGCTCATTTCCATCTGTGGTCCTCAGGCAGGTTCATAACAATCAATAAACAAATAATAACATTGCATGATCTCTATCAGTCAAACAATTTTAAAACCTTATTTAAGTACAGCTCAATAAATTAATACATAGTACACTTGAAATACACTTACATGATATCCGTCACTCAAATAATTATAAAGCCTGATTTAAATACAGGTTACGAACATAATACTTAGTACACTTCAAATAAACTTAAATACAGTGGCGAACCGTGTCTATCACAACTGGACCTTCTGTAGACACACACCCCCCCCCGCCGCCGCCACGGACACGTCAGCGAACTAGTGCACTGCCCACCAGCCACGTCCCGACACATGGGGTCGTTTGTCAATCACAAAGCTTTGATGCGTTCAATTGCATTATTCTGGCACTGGAAGATTATGTTATAGGACATTAAAGATAAAACAGAATATTGTTGTTCTATTTTTAGACACATCTCGCGATCGACTGGGAATCTCCCGGTCGATCGCGATCGATTGGTTGGGCACCCCTGATCTAGATCCTCTGTCTCTCCAGTTAACTAGCGGGCCTTCTAGAGTACCCTGGAACCGAGGGAAACTCTGAAAGAATACGCCCATTGGCTACAAATCAATATATGATTGGTTGATCAAACTGTCAGTCCAAACGTACGCTCTCATTCAGTGCAACGGCCAGGTCATTCGATCAAATAGAATACCTTGGTTGAAGGCAGTGGCGGCTGGTGGAAAATATTTTTGGTGGGGCTGTTGATAGAGTGAGGGAAAAAAAATGTTTTGGGAGAAATGACCCCTTAAATTAGGACTTCTGGTGATGTAATGGCGCGTTTCCAGTGCAGCGCGGAGCTCGCTTTAATGCTGCGTTCAGACCGGACGCGATGCTCCTATCGCATCGCTCCTATCGCATCGCTCTAGTCGCTCGAGTTTCACCGCAGCTGCCAGCTGTGTTTACTCGCATCATTCAAACAAGACGCGCTGGCTCGGGAGCTACAACTACAACAACATGAACATATTTTACCATGATTAAATTGTAATACACGTTTCTAAATGATGCCGACGTAACAACATACTGATACCGGTTAGTAAAAACCATGAATTAATGCTTTGACAAGTCTGCAGACAGACGGCAGGCGAAAAACCTTTTAGAATGCTTGTTTCCTGAATGGAGCTTGGCTAAGCTAACGCTATATATGCTCCGACCGTCCACACTCACAACAACGGCCTACAGACATAAATAAACCAGCGACTGTATTCTCCATGACACATACAGTCTGTGGTTTGTACTTGTTTAACTTTTGTCTAGTTTCTGAACAGATCGTATCTGTCCCCGGCTGTTTGAAGAGCAAGCATGGGAAACAAAAGATAGCATTTACCTGTTTGCATCCAGCTAGCCATGTGAGAAGCCTTGTTGATACATTTTGTCTTTTTCACGAGCTTGCTGTGATATATACAAATCGGGTTGGTCCGGTCCAAGGTCTTTAAGTATCAATTGATCTCCCAAACTTCTCCTTTCAAAAGGATTGGAGAGTAGCTCTTGGGCGGACCGAGGTTCCGGCGACTCCACCTGCACACCATTCTCATCCAAATACTGCGTCACCTTGGTCACTCACGAGTCTAAACAACTCATGTCAATGCACGTAAGCAACATGGGCGCCAACGTGAGCGCCCACGTGACCAAAATATTTGACGGCGCTGATTGGCTGAAATTATGTTTCGGCGGCACAGTTTACTATTGAGACTTTTGCAACGTGCTGGTTGCTGCTGTTTCGCTCGGGGGCTCTGCCCGGTAATGATAAACTAATGCCATGGGCAAGGCCAGGCAGGAAACAGGTGACTTATCAGTAACTTTAGACATCGTAAGACAATTTTAAACGAGATTGTATTGTAGATTATACATTTTTGTGATACCAATTGTATGATATTTACCTTGTTCATTAAAAATTTAAATATAAAATATATTATTTTTTTAAATATATTTTTTATTTAATATTTGTATCTGGTAAGAGGTGGGGCGGCGCCCCTAGCGCCCCTATGGGCCGGTCGCCACTGGTTGAAGGATATTCTACCCAGAGACCCAGAACAAGATCTGATTGGTTGCTTTCTTTTCTAACACAAAACCACTGAAATGCGTAGTGCATGGTCTGAGAAGGACAAACAGATCAACAACACCGATACGATTCTCATTTATTCATTTTATATACATTTTATTACATAATTAAATCGATTTTTTTGTTTGTTTCATCTGATTGTTCCAGGGTATTCTCTGAATACCTTGAAGGCCCTGACGGTTCGCCACTGCTAAAATAAAATATCTAAGATATAGTATAATAATACAGTTCAAAAAATAAAAACTCAGATTACAGTGTAATTAATGTTGACAGGACTGGTTGCTTATTATCATTTTTTTGGCACCATAAGAAAACAAGTTAAAATCAGTACAGGTTTTAAGTTCAACTGGAACAGTATTCCAGTGCTTGATGGCCATAAACGAAAATGCTGATCAGGCAGTGTGCCTGAGAGGGATGGCTAGATCTGCATTTAATGCAGATCTGGAGTTTTTGTAACTCTTCTCATCTGTTTGTCATTACTGGTGTCATTTTCTGGTTGCTAACAAACGCCATTGTCAGTGGCGGCGCTAGGGTATGGCTAGGGTAGGCTATAACCATACCAAGAAATGGCTTAGCCCCACCTTAGCCCCACCATGAAAAATGATGTTAAAGTAAGCAAAATAAAGTCCGCCAACTCGCACAGAGTAAATTGCACAGACAGCAGTTAGTAAGATTGATTTCAGTAGCCACTTGTCTGGAAATACCGAAGACCAGAAACGGTTTTGAAAACTTTTGTCACGTAGTGATCGTCTTCTCAATAGAACATCTTTGATAATGTCTTCTGGCCAATCACAATCAATATAACGGTGTGGTGTTGTTGCAGGAAGTCCCGACGGAGAATACTTTTGCTGTAGTACATCTCTATACATCGATACAACATTACGTGTTGACAGAAATCAACACGTAATGAAATAAGACCCCACGGTTTGATAGGTATGTGGGCTGTCTTTCATTTTGACACAGAACAATGGGGGCTATCCACCCTTATCCACAATGTAAAGTAATTCACACAGCCTCTTCTCTCTGTGAGGAGCAGCAGGTTCAGCTTTCAGAACAAAGTAACAAAAAACTAAAATGACATTCATTTTTTTAAATGGCGTGTAGTAGGCTAATAGATGTATTTATTTTTCTTCTCAAGAGAGTACCAGAATGTGTATTTTATGTTAGTATTTCAAAAAATCTCCTGGGGGAGAATCCCCCCCTGCAGGGGTTGGGTCTTCAGCATGTCAACTCTTTCACTTGTGGGGAAATTGCAGGATTGGCTCCAGGTCGCCCTTTTTATTTACTACAAGACAAATGTGCCTTTTAATTTCATACTGTTCAATTTGGATTGAGACAGGGGAATAATCTAAACCTCACGCGTGGCGTTTCACTGTCAAGGGGAGCGTGTGCTACGCAGAGTGAAGCAGGTATGACCCAAACACAGATAACACTTGATAATACCTTTATTTCAAGGTCTTGAGTAAACTTGGAACAAACAAAACACTCTACGGTGAACTAGGTCACAAACAAAAGAAGCACCAACACAGGAGTAGACAAGACTAAATACAGGGAGGAGTAATCACAAGACGAGAAACAGCCGGGTAGGGGAGGAGAAACACAAGGGCCACAGGTGAACACAATCAAATGACTAGACACACCAGGGAAACTAACGACGGGAGGAAAAACACAGGGAAAAGGACCAGACAATATCCCAGGAAGAAAACATGACAGCAAACACCCAAACATACAAAACTACAAACGTGACATAAACCTAGGAGTGTGACAGCGTCTATGTAATTACATTGCAAATACTGACTTGAGCCCCACCACTGTATGGGTTAGCCCAGTGTTTTTCAAAGTGGGGGCCATGACCCCCCCGGGGGCCGCCAGGGGGGTCACACAAAGGGAGAGGGGAATTTGTTACTTGTTAAAGTTACATTTTTTTCTTTTTTAGATGTTATTAATAACAGAGATCTATCAATCTATGTGTCCTTTGATGCCAA
This sequence comes from Pseudochaenichthys georgianus, assembly GCF_902827115.2. Taxonomy (NCBI): domain Eukaryota; kingdom Metazoa; phylum Chordata; class Actinopteri; order Perciformes; family Channichthyidae; genus Pseudochaenichthys; species Pseudochaenichthys georgianus. Next base: position 3,123,185 of record NC_047521.1, on the reverse strand, counting down.
TCTTTTAATATTTGTTATTTATTAATATATATATATATATTTTAAATCACGACCGCCCTTCAAGCCAATCAGAATTGAGCTGCCGCTACTGAGAGTGAAACTGAGGCTGCGGCCACACGAGGACAAATTTGGTCGTTTGCGTTACTGTTTAGTGTCATATAGACCGTTCGGCCACACGAGGACGACCGAATACGGCACTAAACGACTGAGGAAACGATAACGGGTCCCAAGGTGGATAGAACGGCATACGCAACTCTCTGGGGGGTCAAACGGCTCCGTGTGTACGCCCTATCCGAACATTTTCAGATCACTGATAGTGATTGCGCAATAGCCCCGCCTCTCCCCACCTCTTCTGCTCACCTCCGCGTACCCCGCGCCATTGCTGAAGTGTTTCGCCACCAACAACAACAACAATGGCGGATCGCAGAGTTGCTATCGTGCTCCGGACGCTATTGACCATGCTACAGTTGTTTGTGCAACATCTACAGTAATAATGATGAGGCAATAGCCCCGCCTCTCCCCACCTCTGCTGCTCACCCCCGCGTCAAAGTAAACTGCACCCTGAATTCAGATTATTTATCTTTCTCTCGATATGGACCTAAACGCGAGTGAAGTCTAATCTGACAGGACGGAGACACGCAGCTCTGCTCACCTGCAGCTCCTCCCGCTGCAGCAACACACACACTTCAAGTCAGATCATCACCATTAGCTATTTTAATTACCTCTCAAACTACCTAAACTAGTTATAAATATGTTTATTTTTACTGTCGGCCGGGTCACTCATTACTGGATCAGCTGCTGCATGAGACAGACACTGACGCTGTCCGAAGAGAAGGAGGAAAAAGAGAGGCTCTGTGTATTTTATTATTATATAGAGTCGTTATTCATTTGTTTTAAAGCTCAATAAATAACAAAGAAGACCTTTGACCGGCACTTTTATCATTTTGTCCGGAAGATTTAAACTTTAATACACGTTGACTGGCGAAAAACTCTGCCCGGTTCCCTCGGCCCCCACCGCGGAGAATAAACAGAAGGGCAACCATGACAACCATGCTTCTTCGCTGCTTTTGTGGAGGAAGTTACAGCGCCACGTAGAGGCTCCTGCATGTACTGCAGCTTCTCCAGCGGTTGGAGCTAAACGGAGCGGTCTCATGTGGACAGACACTATCCGGATAACTATTGCGTGTGGACGGAAGCTTGTTTGCGTTAATCCTATGCGTTTAGCCGTTTTCGTCCTCGTGTGGCCGCAGCCTGAGTATCTGCTCAGCTTTTGGAGCAAGTGAGAGCTAGTGAATATTTCGCTCTGCAGCTGGATGAGAGCACGGATGTAGCAAATATTGTTGTTTATATATATGAATATAAATATGTGTATTGTTAATATTGCTGTTGAATATTATATATAATATTATTAAGGCATAAGTAGCTTTAAAAAATGCAAAAAAGATATGTTAATTGTTCATATTACTGTTCAAAATTATATAATATTATAAAGACAGAAATCACTTTAAAAATGCTTTTAAAATATGTTTACTGTTGATATTACTGTTTAATATTGTGTTAAGAATGTTTATAACAGAAGACACAATGAATGTAATGAATGACAAAAGATAAATACAAAAAATGTTTAGAAGAATAACTGATTATTAATACAAATAAATAATAAGAAAATGTATTTAGCTGTATGATTAATTTGTCATATTTTCCATCATAATGTACTCATCATTTAAAAAAACGAATTGCAACAGGGGGGTCCCCGCCAGAGGATAATGCTATATGGGGGTCCTTGGCAAGGCAAAGTTTGGGAACCCCTGGGTTAGCCCTACCAGAGATTACCCAACAAAAATACAATTTTTTTTATTTTGGAATATTGAACAATGTAAATATATTCTAGTAGACCTCAACAATGGAATTATGATCAGTAGAAATGGCCATGACATGGGACCTTTAAACACATTCAAAATTGTGTCTTGATACACGTTAATCTGCAGAAGATAAAAAAGTGAAGCAAACAGAAGAGGAAAACTGTGTTTGTAGAGGACTGTGTGCTTAGCCTCTGACATCTAAAGCCAGGAAAATGGTCCTGCATCTGCAATAAGAGGTGGTCTCAGCAGGTTAATGCAATTTCATGCCAAAATGAGCACCAAAATGGCAGTGCGCTGCCTCATCAGCATAAACAGAGCCTAAGCTGTGCCTCTAAAAAACACTTTGGTTTAGTGCCAGGAAATTACCAAAGAGGCGCAGAAGCAGAAAAGCACCATGGGAAAGGTTTCAGAAAGACCCCATTGACATTTGTGACTAAAAACAGAAAATAGCATTTCTCAATACAATGCGTGGTTTGCTGCATAGGTCAATCAATCAATCAATGTTTATTTATATAGCCCAATATCACACATGTTACATTTGTCTCAGTGGTCTTCACAGTGTGTACAGAATATCAGTATGACAATACGACACCCTCTGTCCTTAGACCCTCACATCGTACAAGGAAAGACTTCCAGAGAAAACCCAGTTTAAAGGGAACATGGGAGAAACCTCAGGGAGAGCAACAGAGGAGGGATCCCTCTCCCAGGACGGACAGACGTGCAATAGATGCTGTGTGTAAATTGAAAAGATAATACATTTGCAACATAGGTAGTCCAGATGTTTAGAAATGCATGTGTGTATAATAGGAAGATGAATCCACGAGGATATCCATCCAGGACCGATGATCCAGGACCACAGCCACGACTCAAGATCCAGGGCTCGCGATCCAGGACACAGGACCGCAGGATCATCCATGACTCCGGATCCCGGCGTATAGAGACACCAAAAAGAAAGACATGTGGGGAAGCTGGGTTAATCGGAACATGAGAGGACACAGGTATAGACAGAGAGAAGGAAGAAGTAAGATGTCCCCCGACAAACTAAGCCTATATCAGCAAAACTAGAGGCTGAATCTAATCAGCCCTAACTATAAGCTTTATCAAAAAGGAAGGTCTTAAGCGCACTCTTAAAAACGGATAGGGTGTCTGCCGCCCGAACACAAACTGGAAGCTGATTCCACAAATGTGGAGCTTGATAAGAAAAGGCTCTGGCTCCCATTGTACTTTTAGAGACTCTAGGAACAACCAACAACCCTGCATTCTTGGAACGCAATGCCCTTGTAGGACAGTGGGGTATAATGAGTTATTTAAGGTAAGATGGCGCCTGCCCATTAAGGGCTTTGTAGGCGAGAAGAAGAACTTTAAATTATATCCTGTGTTCTATAGGGAGCCAGTGTAAGGCAGCCAGAACATGAGTAATGTGGTCCCTTTTCCTAACTCTGGTTAGTACACGAGCCGCAGCATTTTGAATCAGCTGAAGCGACTTGACTGACTTCTTGGTACTCCCTGATAATAAAGAGTTACAATAATCCAGCCTCGAAGTAACAAATGCATGGACTAGTTTCTCTGCATCGTTTTGAGGCAAGATATGCCTGATTTTTGCAATGTTACGTAGATGGAAGTAGGCGGTCCTTGAAATTGATTTTATGTGGGCGTTAAAGGATAAATCCTGATCAAATATAACACCAAGATTCCTTTCAGTCTCACTGAGGCCAAATTAATGCCATCCATAGTTAGTATATCTTTAGATAATTTGTTTCGTAGATTCTTCGGGCCAAGTACAATAACTTCAGTTTTGGTCGTGTTCAACATCAAAAAGTTTAAGGTCATCCACGTTTTTAAATATTTTATTATTTATTTTGGGTGGAATGAATACCTATAGTGATGATTCAATGTAATACAATGATTTTTATAGTCTGGTACCTGAAAAAGGTGAAATGGCACTGATGGAACCAAATGTGCCCAAATGTGCCTGGATTCCGCCTGGACTTTATTTTCATAAACCTCTCTAAAATGATCAAATGTCACTTGTTTTGCCTCAATCTTGATACAGGGTACTTGTTATATGTTATACTTTGGATTCCTAAAGCTTTTAGGCTACTAACCCATCATTCAAGGTTGGTCTTCACTATAAGTAATGGGTTTTCTTTAGGCGGAGACAGGAATTTACATTTTTTTGCTATGTTCCATGTGAATTTACTCTGACACAGAAACATCTGTATTGATTCTGACACTTCTACATCCAACTCACAGATGTAACCTTGCTTTGATAACAACAATTATTCATATAAACCTTTTAGAGGTGAAGTTATAGTCATTTGTTCTGGGAATGTCATTTTCGAGCCTGAAACCTGAAAAACAGGCTCGGGGTTTAACAGGTTAATGTGTTTCAGCAGAGAGCGGAGGGTTGTGATGGACAGGATAGTAAAGGGTTTAGTACATCAGAACTTTATATGGAGCCGAGTTAACCTAACCCTAACCATGATCTTTCTCAGAGCATTGATAATGGGGCAAAAGTCACCACCATAAATATCTAACGCCACACTGTGGGAGACCCTTAAAGTTTACCTCAGAGGGCATATTATAGCTGACTCCTCTAGAATTAATAGAGAAAAATATTCAAAGCTACAAGAGATATCTCTATACCCATCATGACTCGAAATATGTCCTAACGCCAACCCCTTTATAAGGAGCGTCTAAGGCTGCAAACTGAACACAACCTTCTAACTACTGATGAGGCAACGCGTCTTATTTTGAAATCCAGGCATAATGTCTAAGACAAAGCGAACAAGCTCCTGGCACTGCAGGCTCGTCAAACAGCTGCCGCTCGGTCAATTACTAAAATTCTGTCACATACAGGAGAGACACTGATAGATCATGAGGACATAAATGAAGCTTTTCTGAATTTCTATCTAACCTTTATGCCTCAGAATGTAATGAGGACCCTGAGGTCTTCTTTCAAAATGTTACTCTTCCTACTGTGTTAGAGGAACAAAACTATAGGTTACTTACGTAAGCCCAGTCCTCAGAGTAACATGAAGTGAGATGTCTCACTATGGGATGCGCCTCGTCGCGGAGCAAACAGAAGCATCAATGTCATTACGCCAATCCTGATTGGCTGGTGATCTTGACGTCAGCGTCAGGGAAATCACCCCCTATAAGTAGCTTGCGCCACAACGCATGCGTCATTCAAAATAAGCACCTCTTCTCGCTTCACCATAGCAAGGAGGGCCGTCTGGTGAGACATCTCACTTCATGTTACTCTGAAGACTGGGGTTACGTAAGTAACCTATAGTTCTCATTCATAACACTCCGTTCGATGTCTCACTATGGGATATTGTAGCTCCCGTATTGCCAGACGAGCTTATCTCGAAAATCACAGATCAACCAGAATTTTACAGGTAGAGTCCTGACTCAACAAGGTGCCCAGCACTGCTCGCCGCTGCACAGATGTCTTGGATGGAAACACCCTTGAACAAAGCCCAGGATGTAGCCAGGCCCCGAGTCGAGTGAGCCCGCAGACCCGAAGGTGCTTCCAAATTCTGACTCGTATAGGCCAAAGCAATTGCCTCCACAATCCAGTGGGAGAGCCGTTGCTTGGTAACAGGCTTGCCCTTGTGAGGGTTAGCCCAAGAAGAGTTGGTCATTAAGATCAAGCTCCTTTGATCTGTCCATATATGTGTGTAAAGCCCGGACTGGACACAACAGATCCTGCTGCTGCTCCCCGGAGGAAACCAGCGGCGGAGGAAATGCCTCAATGTCAATCGGGGTACACGAACCAACCACCTTTGGTGTAAAGGCAGGGTTGGGCTTCAACAACACTCTCGTTTGCCCTGGGGCGAACTGAGTGCATAAGGGATGTACAGACAGTGTGTGAATATCGCTGACCCGCTTGGCGGATGCCAGGGCCAGTAACAGCACTGTCTTGAGTGACAGATGTTTCATGTCAGCTCCTTCCAGGGGTTCAAATGGGGTCATTCTGAGCCCATCTAAAACCACTGCCAGGTCCCATAAGGGCACCAGCGACCTGGAGACAGGGAGGAGCCTGCGAGCTCCCTTCATAAAACGGCAGACCAAAGGATGTTGGCTAGCCGTCTTACCCTCAAAGCCCACATGGCATGCAGCAATAGCAGCCAGGTACACCTTGATCGTGGAGAAAGCTCTGTGTTTATCGATCAAGTCCTGTAGGAATGATAAAATCACCCCGACAGGACATTGAAAAGAGATGTGTCCTTCTTGAAGGCACCACTCCTCAAACACCCTCCACTTACAGTCGTAAAGAGACCTGGTGGAGGGAGCTCTCGCACTCTGAATAGTGTTTATCACCTTCTGAGGGAGTCCCACTGTATTCAGATTGTACCACTCACGGGCCAGGCCCATAGTGCCCCGTGCTCTGGGCGTGGGTGAAGGATCGCCCCCCTCCCCCCGCCTGGGACAATCTGTCCCTGCGTAGTGGGGGCTGCCATGGCTGCCCGCACAACAGCTGATATATCTCCGCCAGCTCGTACTTTGCAGGCTAGGGCGGAAACATCAGAGTAAGTGTGTGGCGTTGCTCCTTCACTCTGGCCAGAGTTGGGGGTAACAGAGCCAGGATACGAGTGCGTCCCCGCCTAACAGTGCGTTTAAATCGTGCATTAAAGAGAACAGCTGTCATTGAGCATTTTTTCTTTATGCGAACAGACTTAACGCGGCTCTGCCGTAACGCACCCACAGCGGACTCACGATCCTTGGATGAGGAGTCCAGTCTGCATAGAGTGGTGCACCTCTGGACAGTAATTCTGTCCCGAGGTGCATAACTCCCGGTACCTGTGTCGCTCTCAGAGAGAGGAGACGTCTGCCGCTCCAAGGGATCAGTTTGTGTGCCAGTGTGTGTGACTGGAGACAATGCAACCTCCCGGTTCATACACGATATCGTGTTGTCTGTCCTCACGAGGACATGGTGTCCTCTGAGAGAAGGCAGAACACCGCTAAAAGCTCCGGGTGATTTACGTGCGCCCGCTGGAGGTCTCTGCTCTAGAGACCTCTCACCGGGCGACCTTCGTAGATACCCTATCAGCCTGTCTGACATGCGTCCGTGGTTACCACCTTCCGTGAAAGGACAGCACCCGTAGGCGCTTCCCGTACTAGAAAAGTCGGGTGTAGTGCCACTACGCATTACATAATAACCAATACTCTCCGCACGCCGTGGCGCGCGGGGTTTAGTTTTATTATGAGACCCATGTTGAGCGGGTGCTTTACGAGGACATTTGTCTGCGTAATCTGACTCTGCTCGGCGGGCATTATAGATAAAACCCTTCTTTCTAGGAGAGAGAGGGCCTCTCTCTCCAGAATATGGGTTGACTCTCTCTGGGCTTGTGAAAACAGATAATGTGTAACTGTTTTGAGAAGCCCAGGCAAATGTCGTGAGTATCTCCTGCTGTATGCTCCTTAGAGCCAGCTGAGATGTCACGCTTAAGGCTCCCATGGGAGCCTGCCTGCAGACCTCCACTCTCAGGACAGTTCCGGTGCAGACCTCCACTCTCAGGACACCTCCACTGTCAGTACAGAAAGTGACGATTCTGACGCGTTTTTTTCCCGCCCACCGAAGGACTCGTTTGATGGAAGTTTTCAAATCACAATGGAGACTCATCACAGAGGCGATGAGTCCGACCACCGTGCACTTTGGGTCGGCCTTGGTCAAGCCCTTTTGACCCCCCCAGCCTGGTTCTCGTAAAAGTTTTTCGCTCAAATGACACCATGGAGGAATGTAACGGGAGTTGACAGGGGACTCTGCCCGCCTCACGAGTGCCTATTTTCAGACACTTTTTTCCACTTTTCCCCGGTTTTATTATTTTTTAGGTTATTTCACCCGGTTTCTACCGGGGACATTGCCCGGTCTCGGGTGTCCCCCCACGGCCTGTGTCCAGCCCCCCACTCATCCATATATTAACGGATTTTTACAATTGTTGTTGCATTTTTCTCCTCTCCTCTCACTGATCGAATGGCAAACGCGACCCACTGTCGGAGGGCCTCCGCGCCGGCCGATATGAAGCGTGACCAAGACGCACCGTCCAGGGGTCCCACGGGTCCCGCAGCGGGGGTGGAGGTTCCCAGCTGGAACCTCTCCACCACCCGGCAAACACGGTTGTTTCTCGAACCTTCCACTGTTGTCTAGCGGGTGTAACTAAAATACAAGATGTCGTATTTATATATATATAAAGATAAAGATAATAAGTGTCGATGCTATTTTATGTTGTATTAGCGTGATTTCCTGTTCTGAAAGTGGCGCTGCGGCTGTACTGATAGTAACTACAATACAAGATGTCCGTATAATAGCGAGATAGATGAGAGAGAGACAACAGAGAGAGAGAGAGACAGACAGAGAGAGAGAAGAGAGAGAGAGAGAGAGACAGAGACAGAGAGAGAGACAGAGACAGAGAGAGACAGAGAAGAGAGAGACAGAGAGAGACAGAGAGAGAGAGAGAGACAGAGACGAGAGAGACAGAGATACAGAGAGAGAGAGAATGAGAGAGAGAGAGACAGATGAATGTGAGACAGAGAGAGAGAGAGAGACAGAGAGATAGAGACAGAGAGAGACAGAAGAGAGAGAGAGAGAGAGAGACAGAGAGACAGAGAGAGAGAGAGAGATAGAGAGAGACAGAGAGAAGATAGAGGAGAGAGGACAGAGAGAAGAGACAGAGAGGAGAGACAGATGAGACGAAGAGAGAGAGAGACAGAGAGAGAAGACAGGAGAAGAGAGAGAGACAGAGAGAGAGACAGAGAGAGAGAGTAGACAGAGAGAGAGAGAGACGGCAGAGAGAGAGATGGCAGAGAGAGAGACGATAGAGAGAGAGGGAGAGAGAGGGAGAGGGAGAGAGAGGGAGAGGGAGATGGAGAGGGAGAGAGAGAGAGAGACAGAGAGAGCGAGAGACAGAGAGAGAGACAGCGAGAGAGAGAGACAGAGAGAGAGAGAGGACAGAGAGAGAGACAGAGAGAATGAGAGAGAGAAGAGAGAGACAGAGAGAGAGAGAGAGAGAGAGAGAGACAGAGATAGAGAGAGAGGAGAGAGAGAGAGAAAGAGAGACACAGAGAGAGACACAGAAAGAGAGAAGAGAGAGAGAGAAGAGAGAGAGAGAGATAGAGAGAGAACATAGAGAGATAGAGAGAAGATAGATATATATATACATACATATATATATATACATATACATATACATATATATACATACATATACATATATACATATACATATACATATACATATATATATACATATATATATATACATATATATACATATATACATATGTATTATATTAAGTGTCACGATCCAATTTTATTTTGTATTTGCGTGCATTTCCTGTTTGGAAAGTGGCACTGTACTGATAGTGGTGATTTTATTTTGGAATTCTTAGCGTGCACTTCCTGTACTGACAGTGGAGGTGTCCTGAGAGTGGAGGTCTGCACCGGAACTGTCCTGAGAGTGGAGGTCTGCAGGCAGACCCCTCTCAAGGCTCCAGCCGGCACTGCGCATGCGTGTGACGGTGGTGCCTTTACAGCTCCAGCCGGCACTGCGCATGCATGTGACGGTGGTGCCCTGAAAGCCCCAGCCGGCACTGCGCGTGCGCGTGATGGTGGTGCCCTTAAAGCCCCAGCCGGCACTGCGCGTGCGCGTGACGGTGGTGCCCTTAAAGCCCCAGCCGGCACTGCGTGTGCGCGTGGCGGTGGTGCCTTCACAGACCCGTCAGTAATCCGCCTTTTGAGAGATGCCGTAGCTACTCTCAGAAGGGGAACAATTGACGGGCTGTTTATTGGCTTCATTGATTTTCTTTTCATTTTTTTGAGCTGCGCCCTCGGCCTGAAGCCTGGATGCGTCAGCGCAGCGGCAAATGTTTTATGACAGAGGAATCAATCAATGTGTGACATGTGTTTGTGCGGAATTGAGGATGGTGTTTATTCACATTCACGGAGGGGAGAAGGAGGGGCTGTCACGCCGCTCGCTTCTTCTTCCTCGACTGCTGGCCGAAATTCTGGGTTAGCTGAGCCTGAGCTGCAGCCGGAACCGGAGATTTTCTCGGCCAACTTGCCCTTGTCTCCAGCCTGGGTAGTACTAACGGCGTTAGTACTACTGTCTTCCTGCGAAGCAGAAGGAGTAGCCGGCGAGCGCCCGTCGACCGAAATGGGTATTTGGGTTCAGTCTGTGGACAGTGAAGTTTGCCCGGCTACAGTATGTGCTCTGAAGCGAGAAGAGGTGTTTGAATGACGCATGCGTCGTGGCGCAAGCTACTTATAGGGGGTGATTTCCCTGACGCTGACGTCAAGATCACCAGCCAATCAGGATTGGCGTAATGAGATTGATGCTTCTGTTTGCTCCGCGATGAGGCGCATCCCATAGTGAGACATCGAACGGAGTGTTATGAATGAGAACATTAAATTGAGCGCAGATGTTTCAACATCCGAAATAATTATGGCCATTAAATCAATGCAAAACAATAAATCACCCGGCCCAGACGGATTCACTACTGCATTTTATAAAAAGTTTTCCCCTCAACTCGCACCAATTCTTCAGACAATGTTTAAAGAAGCACTCTCTTCAGGCTCCCTTCCTATGACTTTACGACAAGCCTCTATCTCCCTCCTTGTGAAAAAAGAGAGACCCATTGTTGTGCTCCTCATATCGCCCTATTTCCCTACTGAATGTAGATTTTAAAGTGCTGTCTAAGGTCCTGGCCAAACGTCTGGAAAATGTGATTCCAGATATTATATCTCCTGATCAGACAGGATTTATCTAGAACCGACATTCTTATTCAAATTTGAGAAAACTATTTAATATTGTCCACTCGGCCCGGTCACCAGACCCAGAGGTAGTAATGTCACTTGATGCGGAAAAGGCCTTTGACCGGGTCGAATGGAGATACCTATTCATTGCCCTCCAAAAATGTGGCTTTAAAAAAGAATTCATTGCGTGGATTAGACTTCTCTACTCCCCTCCCCTGGCTACTATAATCTCTAATAACACTCGGTCTAATTACTTCCCCCTTGGAAGAGGTACAAGACAGGGATGCCCGCTCTCCCCACTTCTTTTTGCACTAGCAATTGAGCCTTTGGTAACAAAACTCCGTTTATGTAAGGATTTCAAAGGCATTGATTGGGCAGGACAAAAGTTGAAGGTGTCCCTTTACGCGGATGACCTGCTTTTATATGTATCCGAGCCTGCCTCATCGCTTCCCCATATCCTGGATATCCTCGATCAATTTGGGAAAGTTTCGGGTTATAAATTAAATGTACAAAAGAGCGAACTTCTCCCTATAAACTCTGCAGCCGATGTACTCCCCCCTTTTCCCCTTTAAAAGGGCTCAAGATGGCTTCAAATATTTAGGAATTGAGGTCACTCGCTCTCTCCTTACTACTTTCACTATAAACTTTACCACTCTTTTCACAAAGTGTAAGCAAGATATGAACCGCTGGGCCTCCTTACCATTATCTCTAACTGGGCGTGTCAATCTCGTTAAAATGATAATGTTACCAACGTTTTTATATCTTTTTCAAAACATCCCCGTCTTTATTAAGAAATCGTTTTTTAAGACTCTTGATAAATGTATTATTTCTTTCCTATGGGGGAATAAACCTATTCGGATCAGTAAAGCTCATATGCAAAGGCCAACACGATCAGGAGGTCTCGCTCTACCTAATTTCCTTTTCTTCTATTGGGCATGCAACATTCAGAAGTTGATACACTGGTTTGAAAACAAACCGATGTCAGAAAAAGCGGACTGGGTGAAACTAGAGTTTTCTTCATATCAACACCACCTGGGCTCAGTGGTTTGCACAGGCTTACCCCTTGTCAACACTAATTTGAAATCGAGTGTAATAGTAAGTAATTCAATGAGAATATGGGCTCAGTTTAGGAGGCACTTTGGACTACAGGGTGCTTCTGTTCTCTCCCCCATTAAGTCAAACCACATGTTTACCCCATCCTGTACAGACCCGGCTTTTACTGTTTGGTTTAATAATGTGATTAAATCAATTTATAATCTTTACATTGAGGACACATTTGCATCTTTCTCTCAATTATCTGAACTGTATAGCCTACCTAAGAATCACTTGTTTCGTTACCTACAAATTAGGAGCTTTGTATGTAAGACATTCAGCTCTTTTTCATATAAGCCCATATCCTCAAACTGAAGTCAGACCGTAGAGGACTAATTTCACTGACTTATGATTTCATTGGTAATGTCAATCCGCACCCTATTGAACATTTAAGAGCTGCTTGGGAATCTGATCTGGGAAGAACTTTGACGGATGACCAGTGGGAATCAGTCCTGGACCAGGTGCACACATCTTCCTCTTCTGCTAAACACAGCCTGATACAACTGAAAGTGGTACACAGAGCTCATTTAATTAACGCTAGATTGGCTAAAATGTATCCAGAGGTTGAACCGTCTTGTCCCCGATGCAGAAGCCAGCCAGCACATACACATGTTTTGATGTATTTTTAAATCTTTTAGTGAAATGTTTAAAACTCGTGTTGAGCCTGACTCGGTCTGTGCCCTTTTTGGTTTGGCACCAAAAGTGACCTGTGCATCCCTACCAAACCAAGAGTGGTGGGATTGAAATGAAGATTTTGATTTGTCAGCTTGTGTGTATATATCTTTACTGAATCTGTATCACTTGCTTTTGTTAAAAAACTGAGAAAATCAATGCAAATATTATCATAAAAGACACACACAAAAAGAAGAAAAAGGTCACCACCATCTGATAGGATGCCGGCGCACCAAATTAAAAAGCTGATAACAACAAAACTGTCTTACATAAAAACAGAGGGCAAAGTAATAAAGAACCTAGGAAAAGTACCAAAACTAAAAGAGGAACAAGGGAGTAACATGAGGACTCAGCCAGGGAGGCATTCAGACAGACACAGCTGTAGAGGGGAGGCAAAACCATAGGGGCAGCAGGTGAACACACACAGGTGGATAGAATCAGTGTGAAGCAACCATTCACACAAAGGCAGGACAAAACATGGACAGGAAGTAAAGGAGAGTGATCTTACCAAATAAAACAGTAAACGAAAAAACAAAACAAAAGTAATGCATTCTCATTCAAAATACTGTGTTTGTGATTTACTCTTAGCCAAGTGCTTAAGTGTATTTTTATAAACATGTTTTTATAATTGCAATGTGAAACAATGGGACAATGCTTAGCACCAAACAGTAGACAGAAACCGTTAGACTGAAAGTAAAAAGCCAGATATTCCCATCAGGTGTTTGTGGAGCCCGAAAAATAGAGCTAAAAGGGAGACTATTGGACTTAATTCATCATGTGGACACATGAACACACTTCTTAATGAATGTTAATGTTGTTTTAAAACGTCTGGATGTGTGAATGAGCCACAATTTATATGGAGCTCTATGGCACAGTTGAAAATGTAAAATATTAGCATCCCATCCTTGAGTATAAATTAAATAAATTAAGGTAAAATCGACTTTCGTGACTGAATTGTGTCAATGAGCACACATTGTTAATGCAAAATAGCTGCGTGCAAATACAACATACATACAGTAAGCAACAGAGGTGTGTGTACATTGGTTCAACCGGACTCATCAAGTTCTCACAGCTGTAGAAGGTGGCAAATGCATGTGAATGTGACATTGTAAAATATATTTACAATGAATTAGCATTGAGCCTTCAAACCCGTAACCAAATGATAGCAAAGAGGAATACCCTCACACACACACACACACACACACACACACACACACACACACACACACACACACACACACACACACACACACACACACACACACACACACACACCACACACACACACACACACACACACACACACACACACACACACACACACACACACACACACACACACACACACACACACACACACACACACACACACACACACCTTTTCATTTTCCGCAGACCTCTCCCCAGCTCCAGAGATCAGCATGGATGTGAAGTCAAGTGCTAGGAGGGGAAGCTGAAACGGTGCTTTGGAGCCCCACACTTGACAGACCAATGCCTCGGGCTACGAAGGAGTCAGCAGCCTTCTTCCTTCACTCTACTCACCCCCTCCCTCAAATTCTAATCTCTATACCTCTTAACCCTCCATCCCATATCAAAGCCTGCCCTCTGACTCCAACCCAGGAGAGGGGGCCCCGCTGTCCATTTGAACAGCGACCTTGTGGAAAGATCCGTTAGCAGAAAATATAGTGGAGGACATCAAATCAATAAAGGCCATGGAAGTGTGGGAATGGACAACATGGATGTTAAATTATAGATTGATGTGAAGGAATGGCATTGGGTTAAAAATCGGGGGAGAAAGCAGACGTGATCAGGTGGGAGGAGGAGGGTGTGTTACGTGTGAATCCTTACTGTCTGTTTTAATATTCCCAGCAGAGAGAGAAACAGACAGAAAATCAATCGCTTCATTTTTTCTCTGATATGAAAAAGTTAGACGGAGGGCTGAGCTTCAAGTCTCTCTCTCAAAGTGTTTTTTTCTCCCTGCGCCACCTTGAAAATCATCTCGTCTCTCATCTCTAAGTGATTGAGACAGAAAAAACGTGTCTGAGCGAACAACCAGGTAAAGAATGAGAATGCAGGGTGAGAGTAGCATCCTGCAGCATATCCTTCTTTTCAAGCATGACAAGTAGCATCTCATTCAGCTATTTCCTCATTTTAAACTTTATAGTAGGTCTTTTGGTAATTGGTCACAGGTACTTTGAGTTTCAGTACTCCACTACAGATTAGTGTATGTCCCATTTCACTCAGTTCATGATGATTTTTATATTTGCTGTTAAGCATGGCCTTGGAGAGGTGCCTGTTCGCACTGCCAAGTGTGTGTTTTGGACCTGTGTGTATTTATTTAAAAAAATAGCAGAGAATTTTGTTTATTTCCCTTGTGGGACCAATAAAGAAATGCTTTCTTTCTTCCTAAACAGTTAGTGCCTAAAGATGTTCTCCTGGGGAGAGTCCAGTGGAGCATAAGAAGAAGATTGTTGGTTTTACAGTGGCCTCGCTGCTAGGGTTGGGTATCGTTTGAATTTCCACGATTCCGATTCCGATTCCGATTCTACTTTTCGATTCCGGTTGTTAACAGTTCTCAATTCCGATTCTTTGAGGGGCAGGGTAAAAAAATGATACATGCTTCTTCCACCAAAAAAATTACATTTATTCGAGAAACTTTTACACAGGTTAGTTTACAGTACTATTCACATTAATCAGTCTGTTTATATTCACTGCTATGTAACTGTAACCTGAGAACCACTGAAGCTACAACAGTGGGTTAGGGTCCAACTTTTAAAGGAAACCCCCCCCCCCCATTTAAAAACAGTTCTTGTTGAGAAAAACAAACATATCTGCCTTCTCAGGCATACCGGGAAGAAATGTTTGAACATTTTAAAGTAAAATGCTTCAATCCGTTTGTGAATTGTGATCAAAACGTTTGAGACCCACTGAGATAACTTAGACTAAAGTGAACTATCTAAACACTCAGAGTCCTTTACCTCACTGAGCTGTAGTTATCAGCCTCAGTCTGACTGGAGAGGACTCTCCTCCACATCATTGTAGAAACATCTTCTTCTAATATCCGTTAGAGCAGCTAGCACCATATGCTAATAACAACAGCGCGTACCGGTGCACCCTCCCTCTCTCCCACGCTCACTCGCACTTTGGCTGTGAGCGGCGGTTGCCAGATAAGCCAACGTCCCCCATTGTCATCACTTACAGCGCCCATCGTACAGGGAAAATGAAAAGTGTAACCGGGATGAAAAGGGTGTTACATTTACTTAATTATGAATGTTTTTACATCAAGGCCGAACATTAAGATGAGCACCAACGGTCAAAACATTTGTTTTCCTCCCAGAGCTGTCAGCGCAGCGCCTCCACAGATCTGGCGCTCATTCCACCATTTTGGAGCCAGGATAGCAAACCCACGTGTTTTTACTGATGGGAACTTGGGTCCCCTTCGCAGCGATGGTACAGCGAGCCGTTTGGTTGATGCAGAGCGGAGTGCACGTGCTGGGGTGTACGGTTTAACCATGTCCTGGATGTAGGAAGGGCCAGATCCATTCGCAGCATGGTACGCAAGTACCATTGTCTTGAAGTGGATTCTAGCAGTTATCGGAAGCCAGTGAAGGGAGCAGAGGAGCGGCGTGGTGTGGGAGAATTTAGGAAGGTTGAAGACCAGACGAGCCGCTGCATTCTGGATGAGCTGCAGAGGTCGGATGGCACATGCAGGTAGACCAGCCAGGAGGGAGTTGCAGTAGTCTAGGCGTGAGATGACGAGAGCCTGGACCAGAACCTGCGGCGCTTTTTGGGTCAGCTGGGGACGCATCCTCCTGATGTTGTAAAGCGTGTATCTGCAGCAGCGATGTTTGCAGTGAAGGACAGGTTGTTATCTAGGGTCACATCCAGATTCCTTGCAGTCTGGGTCGGGGAAACAACAGAGGTGCCAATGTTAATTGTTAGGTCAAGAGTGGGACAATCTTTTTCCGGAAGGAAAAGCTGTTCAGTCTTGTCAAGGTTGAGCTTGAGGTGATGATCAGACATCCACTGAGAGATGTCAGCTAGACAAGCAGAGATGCGTGTGACGACCTGGGTCTCTGAGCGGGGAAAGGACAGGATTAATTGGGTGTCGTCAGCGTAGCAGTGGTATGAAAAACCGTGCGGGCTAATGACTGATCCGAGCGAGTTTGTGTACAAGGAGAAGAGGAGGGGACCAAGAACAGAGCCCTGAGGGACCCCTGTAGTTAATTGACAAAGGTCGGACTCGGACCCTCTCCAAGTTACCCTGTAGGTGCGGTCTTTGAGGTATGAGGTGAGGAGGGAAAGTGCAGAGCCTGAAACTCCAAGTTCTTGGAGAGTGCGAAGGAGGATCTGATGGTTCACCGTGTCGAATGCAGCAGACAGGTCCAAAAGGATGATGACAGAGGAGAGGGAGGCTGCTTTTTATATATATCTATGGGTACAACGCTACATTCCCCGCCCCGCCGCAGTCATACAGTAGACTACAGAGAGCTTTGAGAAACATTTCCTCAGGCATCGAAAAGCGGAACTGAAATTCACATGTCTAAATGATGCCGTTGGAATCGAAATGTTGGAACCGGTTCTCTGTACCCAACACTACTCGTTGCTGACAAGTCATTCTACAGAGCACACAGTAATCACCGTTTGGCACCAACGGACCTGCAGTGACAGCAGGGAAACTTCAAATTGTTACTTACCAAAAAGAGTGGCTCCATTGAAAAAAATAGTGGCTCCATTGCTGTTTATAGAGGCCGTTAGTTCAAGGTAATAGGTTCATAAGCAACTTAATATGCAGGAATACTTCGTTCTGAGTTGTGTTCCAAAGTTCAAACCTTTAGTGAAGACTAAATGTAGTCACAGGGACAGGTAAGTGTTATTGAAAGTAATTCAAAGCTTACAAATCCACACTGCATCTTGAACAGTTGTTACATTTTTAGTTTTAACAAAATAACTTGATTTAATTGTATTTAAAATAACATTTCCAAAGAAATAAATCCTTCGAATCTGCCTGTTCAGTTTCTGTTGGAATGTGCAGGGTTAAATGCCGTCTGCGAGTTATGTGAAGACGGGAGAGCTTGTTGGTCCCTCTCTACATTCACAGAGGGCCCGCTATAGTAGGCTTGTTTGAGACAAGCGAGACCTGCGCAGTTGCGATCAACGTCTTGCTAGTGCGTTGCATGATGGTTAGTCATTTTGTCTGACTTGCTCTGGAGGCTCTGTTGGAGTAGAGTGGTTTTAAAACCCACCTCGGCTCCGCGTGTTCGTTTGGTAAGCATCTTGTAAAATCATAAAGGAAGAAATTCAAAGCACCAGATACCGGGTTAAACTATAATCTGCTTTAATGGTAAAACACAACACAATACACCATACAGAGCACTCTGCAACAGTACTCCGGGCTTAATTCCTACCACCATGTGATATACGTACCTGTGTGTGTGTGTGTGTGTGTGTGTGTGTGTGTGTGTGTGTGTGTGTGTGTGTGTGTGTGTGTGTGTGTGTGTGTGTGTGTGTGTGTGTGTGTGTGTGTGTGTGTGTGTGTGTGTGTGTGTGTGTGTGTGTGTGTGTGTGTGTGTGTGTGTGTGTGTGTGTGTGTGTGTGTGCCCTTAGGCAGTCCCACAGTCCTGCTTTGAGTAATTTCACAGACAGAGGACTCTTTAACAGAACGCACACACATTCCCCCTAAAAGATCTTTAACACACACATCTGTTTAAACCAATTATTCCAAAATGTGGTAGCAATGTAGTACTTATAACATGAAAAAACAGATAGAAATCAACAAAACACAAACACATAGTTTGAGCACTAATTATACCTAGCTACTACAATAAACACATACATCCTCCCTATGCATGTTTGACGCACACACCTCTTTTCCTCCAGCTCACCACACCAATGTCACATATTTTTCTTTATGAAAGCCATACTTGTTGGGGTTTAACAGTCATCATCTCATGACCTCCTCAGGACCAGCTAACCAACAAAGCTTAACTGTTCCCATACCCTAAGGCCATCTCTGAACTTCCCTTCCACTCCGAAGTCAGCTCACCCAGAATCAGAAAGACCATTGTCTCTCTAATTGTGTGTGACCCAATCGTCTCATGCTCTTAAGGAGTCTTGAAATGAACGCACATACATTTCTCTCATTAACTAACACTTAACATCCCATATATCAGGTGACATAAAAATGAATATACCAGAATTACACTGTATTAAACTTTTTGCCATAACACTTTATTTTAATTTTCTTCAATTCCCCCTTTTTATCTCTTTCTCCCGAGATAAACTTAAACAAGGCATTTTGAAACATACCCAGTGTCATTATTTTCCACTGTGTCCATCCCCCAAACATTGTGTAAATCCATCCGAAGCTGGGATTTAGAGTACTTGAAACCTTCATGGAGACAGAACACCACTTTCCATGGCAGTTAATGAACCATGAGAGGGCAACCTAAGTGCTAGAAAGCAGTCTCCTTGTGTGGTGAATCATCAGCCCCCCCCCCCCTCAGAGGAATAGCCAACAAGGACAGCTGATAGGGAGGGGGAGATGCGGCTTTCCCTTCACGGGTGGAACTGATCAGAGAGAAGTAGACTCCTCTGCTGCCTCGACAATTCCCCCAGCCCGCTGACAGCCGCTTCAGAGTAGTCTGCTGTAGGGCTGTCCTCAGGCTCCTGCTCCTCCAGTCCACTGATGGCTGCTTCCGAGTAGTCCTCCTCTGCGAGGGCCACGTCCGCCCTGATGTCGTCCCCGGTCCTAGCAGGTGGTTTCCCCGCCGCACACTGACTCCCGTGGTACGAGCTGTCCCCCTTTCCTCCTATGCGGACGGCATGAGAGATCCGCTGGGTCACTCGGTCGGGGCCGGAGAGCCTGGGGTTGAGCCACTTTGTCCTGATGACCTTCAGCCAGACGAACTCCGCTGTGTCAGCCTCCTGGGTACCACTTTTGGCGCCAGCAACCTGTGTGGAGAAATCTGATACAAATCCCTCAAGCCTACGCTCAGGGCTCCTGGGCCCTCAGCTATTTGACCCACCACTGCGTAGGCCGCTTGGAGCCTGTTGGAGCCTGTTGGAGCCTGTTGGTGGGGTGTCTTAAAACAACAGACATCTGTGAACAGGTTTTCTAAATTAATTGTAGACCTCTTATCTGCCAGTGCAGCTTCAGAATGTTAATACTTGGACTGTGCCAACTAAATAAGAACCCCAACATCTTTAGGTAAACTAAATAACATATTTCAATAGCTCTACATTTCTGACAAGCATCTGTGTTTATTTTTAAATGAAATCCTTGAGATCCCATTTAAAATCTAAATATAATATGAACTGTTAATGTTTCTGGTAAAGAAACACACTAATGTTATGGATTCAAAAACAACCAAAATCACGATACTGACAAAGTGAATGATTTTCTGGTGATACTGCTTTTACCTGTCAGTGCTTAGATATTATCACGAGGTCAACTTCTTCAGTATTCCATTCTAGAATTACATCTCTCACAGTAGCCCCTTGGCCACTGATTATGCATCTCTGTTACCTGTTATAACTCAATCAATATTAGAAACATGTCAACATTCATCAAACTGTATCTTATCCCCAGATATGGAGCAGGTCATGTAAACAGCATTCGCACTAATAAAGATTTGAAGCACTATAGTGGTAAGACGAATAAGACTGAAACATTCAACCACAATGATTGACACAGACAATCACAATAGAAAATCATCTCTCAACAATGTTTGGATCATCTGTTGTCAAAAGCACAATAATGAACGCACATAAAACACAGACGCATAATAGCAAAAACATCTTCTTAAAATAATATGTTTTAACATGTAACCATTAGTTGATCTCACTTATCAAACTATCAAATCAAAACCAGCTTGCAGTTTAAAGATTTAGTTTAAGGCAATCACTAGTCAAATGCATTTAAAACATAGGATCATAAGAGATCCAGGTGAGTTATAAAATCAGAGTTAAGGTATAAAATTCACAGTGGTGATTTGATCAATTTATAATCTGCAAAAGTTACAGTGTCCTCAATTTAGGATTACTTTACGTTTACTTCATTACATATTAAATCAAAAGACTATGGCATGATAACATAATTACATTACTTCAACTATCAATCATTATGTCATTTCAAAATCTGAAGGGAAAATTAAACAATTCTCAAAATGTTTAACAATCTGAAAAGGAAAAGTTAGGCAAATATTCAAAGACTTTTGTAAAAACCTGGAAAGGAAAGTTTTAAACGTTTAAAACTTGAACCATCATTTTAGGTCTTTCTGTGCATGGATAATACATTGAAGAGTAGTGTTGTTAAGCCTGATTGCTGGACAATTAAGGATAGTAACATTATCTGTTATAATATTAGAAATATCTTATTGTTCAATACCTTATAATCTGAAAATATCAATTAATTTATTTTGTTTAGTGTGAAAGTGTAATCTGATCAGAAAAAATATATTTATCACCACTATTTAACACATGTCTGTTCATCGGAAATATAAGAACAATCATTAATTGTACATCTGTAAACATCTGGTCATTCAATTCAAATGTTATCTTTGTACAAGAGCTGGAAGAACCTGTCGTCCTGACTCGTCCTCCTCCTCTCTTTATGACACAGAATGTCTGGTGTGTAAAGGCATCCTGATACTGTAGATTAGCACTGAGGTGCTGATTGGCTCAAAACTCTTCTTCAACAGAGCGCCATATTTCAACCCCCCAATTGCTCTGCTTTTGTGGCTCATTCAGTGAGCACTGTATGATCCCCCAGTGAAATGGAGGCTCATCTGCCTGCATTCCTTCTGCTATCTGCTTGAGAGCAGAGCCTATTCCAAGTGGCACATCCAGATGCCCCCCCCCCCCGTGATGGGAGAGGTTAGGAAGACATCTGCTCCTCCAAGAAACATGGAACCTTGTATTATAGAAGCCTCTGAAGCCATCGCTCGTCCTGCAGAGTTGTCTGTTTGAGCCCCCCGGAGTAGAAAGATGAAGAAGCATCCCATCTCATCAGAAAGTTGAAGATTAGAATCCTCTCATCTTGAACGACCTCGTGCCTCCTTGCACATGGCTGGGGGTTCTCTCTGCAGTCGGAGAGTGTGATCCTCTCTCTCTCACCCTTGGCCTTCAGAGCTGTCCTAGTTATTGGGTTAACACTTGATAGGGATGTTTTCCTGAGTGAAGACAACTCAAGGTAATGGATTAGCAAATTATCATTCAATTACAAAAATAGGCTAGGCCCCTCAGAATTATTTGGGAGCCTTCCTGACACATGCACATGCATAAATGTAAGTTTGTGTTAGTCATTTAACATGCAAGAATCATATACTCATCAGTCCAAAGCAGAGACATTTTATTTTAAGTTAAATGTGAGCCAGTCTCTGTGGAATATAACCCCTTCTCAATGATTCTAAATGTTATATTAATTCACCATTTACCGTTTGATAAAAGATTAGTTTATCAGAAATACATTTGAAATAAATGTTCCAATATGAAATCAATTACTCAATATAAATGACTCTCCCCTCCCGTTTCTTACATATGTCACATATGTAATAGCAAAGTTGGAGTCTATTTAAACATGGTATTGTCTATAAGCTATTAATCGAGAAAACTCAGTATCAGTATGCAACTCGCAAATATCTCTTCTCTCTTTCCTATCCCTCTCTTCCCTCTTCTCTCTATTCTCTCTTCCACATCTCTCACTATTCTCTCTTCCTCATCTCTCTCTCATCCGTATATCCCTCTCATCATTATCTCCCTCTTTCCTCACTTCCCCCTGTATTTCTTCTCACTTTCCCATGTCTTTCTCTTCTCACTTTCCCATGTCTTTCTTCTCACTTTCCCATGTCTTTCTCTTCTCACTTTCCCATGTCTTTCTTCTCACTTTCCCATGTCTTTCTCTTCTCACTTTCCCATGTCTTTCTTCTCACTTTCCCATGTTTTTCTCTTCTCACTTTACCATGTCTTTCTTATCTCACTTCTGTTAGGTATGAAATAAAACATACAAGTCCATGTAAGCATGGTATAGATCATAATCCATTCCTCGAGAAAACTCAGTATCACCTGTGCGCAGCTAACAAAAAACTATTTTGAGAAACATATATTATGCATGAAATGCATACCTTTGTTAAAACAAAAACAAAGCATAGCCAATTAGGGAGGAAAAGCTTCAACCCCCTTAACATCTGAGTTACCACTGAAGGCATAGCATGAATGATAGTGGGCGTCTGAAGGTGTCATTACTGAGAAATGTCAAACAAATTCAAAACCTTACATTTGAAAACAGGTTTGCATTTCTCCACTTTGTTACGGTTATCTGAGAGAACCCAAACGCAGGACACGGCAGTGTGTTACAAAGGTTTTATTTGGAGGAGATGATCCGGCTGGAGAGTATCCACTGGAGCGTAATCCACTGAAGCGTAATCCTGGAGCACAAGAAGAACAGGTAAGAATATATTCAGGTGTAGCGAAAATAGTCACTATACTTTAAGAAGGCTAAGAAGGCTAAGAGTTTTACCACTGGAATTTAACAACGATCTGGCGCTGACAGGTTGTGGAGCTTCCGCTGATATACCATCCGTAATGGCTGATGGGAATCAGGTGTGTCGCAGAGGAGAGTGCTCAACTGTTTGCAGCTGGTGGAGATTTGAGCCGGGAGCCAGGAGTGACATGCACCACGCCCACACAGACAGGGAAAGGGAAAACACACACACAAGGAAGGTGGCTGGAGAATGCAACCACCACACACGTAAGGTGACGTTATCATTGGAAACAATAAAAACAAACTGTTTTGATGTAGAATCTATCAATTGAATCGTCGAGAATGCAACCACCACAGTACCCCCCCCTTAAGGGATGCCTCCAGGCGGTCTACCAGGTCTTCCAGGGTTATCCCGGTGGAAGTCCCGTATCAGAGATGCGCCCACGATGTCTCGCCGGGGAACCCAACACCTCTCCTCTAGACCATAGCCCTCCCAATCCACCAGATATTGGAATCCCCTTCCACGGCAACGAACGTCCAACAATCGCCTGACGGTGTAGGTTGGATGATTATTGATGATGCGGGGGGGTGGGGGAACACTCACTGGAGGAGACAAAGGACTGCTGGCAACAGGTTTCAACAGAGATACATGAAATGTTGGATGAACCTTCATGTGTGAGGGAAGTTTGAGTTTGACTGCAGATGGATTAATAATGGAGTCGATGATGAAGGGGCCGACATACCGTGGGGTAAGTTTCTTTGACTCTGTCTTGAGTGGGAGCCAAACACTCTGACCTGGTAAGTAGTTGGGGGCCTGGGTCCTGTGGCGTTCTGCGATGAGTCGGTTGCGGGCAGCGGAGCGGAGCAGGGCTGCTCGGGTGTCCCTCCACACCTTACGACAGCGACGAAGGTGGGCCTGAACGGAGGGAACAGCAACTTCCTCTTCCTGGGCTGGAAACAGAGGTAGTTGGAAACCCATGGCACAATGAAAAGGTGAAATACCTGTGGCTGCACTTGGCAGGGAGTTGTGGGCATACTCGATCCATGGCAGATGTGGGAACCATGACGAAGGGTTATTGAAAGCCACACAACGAAGGGCCGACCCCAGATCCTGGTTGGCCCGTTGACCATCTTTGAGAATCTGTCCACAATAGTTAGGATGATGGTATTTCCTTGTGAAAGTGGAAGTCCAGTAACAACATCCAATGCCACATGCGACCAAGGGCGACTAGGTACTGGCAGTGGGCGAAGCAAGCCAGCGGGAGGCTGGTGGGAGGACTTGGCGCGGGCACACACTGTACAGGCAGCAACAAAGGCCCTGGTGTCTTGAGCCATGGAAGGCCACCAGAAGCGTTGTTTGAGAATGAACAGTGTGCGATGGACACCAGGATGACATGAAAAACGAGAGGTGTGTGCCCACTGCAGGACCTTGGAGCGAACAAAAAGACAATTAGCTGGGCAGTTACCTGGGCTAGGCTGCGCTCGCTGGGCCTCCCTGACCAATGACTCAATCTCCAAGGTAACAGCCCCCACCACGCAGGAGGCAGGCAGGATAGTGTCTGGACTGGCAGCTGGTCCATCGGAAGCGAACTGGCGAGAGAGGGCGTCAGGCTTGAGGTTCCGTGACCCTGGACGGTAGGTGAGGGTGAATGAGAAGCGGCCGAAATACAGGGCCCATCGAGCCTGACGGGAGTTAAGGCGCTTGGCAGATTGGATGTACGCCAGGTTCTTGTGGACCGTTCATACAATAAAAGGGAGTTCAGCTCCCTCCAGCCAGTGCCTCCACTCCTCTAGGGCAAGTTTGACAGCCAGCAGCTCTCTGTTACCCACGTCATAGTTCTTCTCAGCTGGGGTGAGGCGGCGAGAGAAAAATGCGCAAGGATGCAATTTTTGGTCTCGTTCCGAGCACTGGGAAAGAACTGCTCCTACCCCGGTGTTGGAGGCATCGACCTCCACAACGAACTGGCGAGAGGAATCAGGGTGGATGAGCACAGGGGCAGTGGTGAAGAGTCTCTTTAGCTCTGAAAAGGCTGCATCGCACTCTGGGGTCCAGGAAAAGCCAGTTGTGGGGGAAGTGAGTCTGGTTAAAGGACCCGCCACTCTGCTGTAGTCCCTGATGAAGCGCCGATAGAAATTGGCGAAACCAAGAAACTGTTGAATCAGTTTGACTGAGGTTGGTTTGGGCCACCCCACCACCGCTTGGATCTTCTCAGGGTCGGACCTAAGCTTTCCTTCCTCAACGATGTAGCCCAGGAATGAGACTGTGTTGACATGGAATTCGCATTTCTCCGCCTTTACAAAGAGTCTGTTCTCCCGGAGTCTCTGCAGCACCTGCCTGACATGGATAATGTGCTCCTCCTTGTTACGAGAGAATATGAGGATGTCATCCAGGTAGACAAAGACTGACCGGTTGAGGAGGTCACGGAGCACATCGTTCACCATTGACTGAAAGACTGCAGGGGCATTCGTCAGTCCAAAAGGCATCACCAGATACTCGAAGTGACCGAGTGGTGTGTTAAAGGCCGTCTTCCACTCGTCCCCTTCTCGGATTCTGACGAGGTGGTAGGCATTGCGGAGGTCCAGTTTGTACAAAATGGTGGCTTCCTGGAGGGGTTCAAAGGCGGAGTTGATGAGGGGTAGTGGGTATTTGTTTTTTACAGTAATGGCATTGAGACCCCTGTAATCAATGCAGGGCCGCAGTGAGCGGACCTTCTTGGAGACGAAGAAAAACCCAGCACCGACCGGGGAGGAGGATGGCCGAATGACACCAGCAGCCAGGGAGTCATGGATGTAATTTTCCATGGATTTTCTCTCAGGGCGAGATAGGTTGAACAGACGTGAGGAAGGCACAGGGGCCCCGGGAAGGAGGTCAATGGGACAGTCGTAGGGTCGATGAGGAGGAAGAGAAAGAGCTCGCTGTTTACTGAACACCTCTCCTAGGTTATGATATTCAGTGGGAACAGATGACAGGTCAGGCGGCTCGATCTTGAGTGGTGGAGAGGCGGCCTCTGCTGGCGGTAGCGAAGACTGCAGGCATGAGGATAAGCAAAAAGAACTCCAACTAATGATCTTGCCAGTTACCCAATCAATCTGGGGGTTGTGAGTTATTAACCAGGGATGGCCCAACACTATGGGGGCCTGAGGTGAGGAAATTAGGTGAAACTGAATAAACTCACGATGGTTTCCAGACAGAATGAGGTTTACTGGCTTGGTGCGGTGAGTGACTTGAGCCAGGAATTTTCCCTTAAGAGCATTAGCACTAAGAGGTGAATCTAACACTTCGCAGGAAATTCCTGCCTGAGCTGCAATGTCAATGTCCAAACAATTCTCATCCGCCCCCGAGTCCACTAAGGCGAGCAGGGGTAGGGACTGTTGGTTGCAGCAAAGCATGGCTTCTAGCTGTGTTCTGGGTCGGGGGTTGAGAGAGGAGGAAGGGCTCGCCAGAATCCCCACAGCTACTGACGAGCCTGACCTTTTGGCAGACTAGGACAGGAGGAAACGAGATGACTGGTTTGGCTGCAATAAACACATTCCCCAGCATGGATCCTTCTAGCACGCTCAGATGGTGAGAGGCGGGCCCTTCCCACTTGCATGGGCTCATCTCCATGAGATGAGGCTGAGTAAGGAGTCGGGAAAGATCGGGGAATAGGGGTAGTGGCAGTTCCAATTTGGGGATCAAGTGAGAAGTCACTGGGATTGGAGTGACGGCTAGTCCTATCCCTACGTCTCTCTCTGAGGCAATTATCAATCTTAATGGCTGTGGCAATTAAATTATCCAAGCTACCTGGATCATCCCTAGCCGCTAGCTCGTCTTTAATTGCTTCGTTCAGCCCCTGAAGAAAAGCATCCTGTAGTGACTCGTTATTCCAGCGTGAGTCGGAAGCCACTGTTCTAAACTCCACTGAAAATTCGGCTACACTACGGGAGCCCTGCCGGAGAGAAAGAAGGAATCTCCCGCCCCCGACATACAAAGCAATAGCAATGTTAAAACGAAGTAAACTGGATATAAAATCCCCAAACAGGCGAAAACCTACCAGTTTCATCCACTGTCTCCGCCACCTCCCTCCATGCCTCGCTCCTCCGGTTTGTATCCCGGTAGATGAACAGAGACTGATCATACAGCACTGGGTGATTCACTACGGCTATAATGAATTTTCCCTCCATTTTTTTTAATATGAGGAAATGACCTGCGTCGTCTCTCCCAGCATACACGAGGTTTGATTGGCTAGCGCTTGTACTGGCAGATTTGCATAAACGGGATTTCATGCAGCCATCCAGACACGGGGGGATGTTTACACACACAACCGCGGCTGCTGCTGGAGCCGTGCTCACAGAGGCGATAGGGGGAATATCTCTGGCTGCTTATTTTAACTGCTGTGTTGGCCGCTGAAACCCCCAGAATTCGGAGATTTGTCCAATACAAATCTTTACATTGCTTTCATACAGAAG
The DNA here is from genome assembly GCF_902827115.2 of Pseudochaenichthys georgianus. Taxonomy (NCBI): domain Eukaryota; kingdom Metazoa; phylum Chordata; class Actinopteri; order Perciformes; family Channichthyidae; genus Pseudochaenichthys; species Pseudochaenichthys georgianus. The sequence goes on along the minus strand of NC_047521.1, from coordinate 3,095,869 downwards.
CTCCACTTTACTGATGTATTTCTTTAAGGTTACTCTGAACATATGCTGTGCATGCTTGTATGGTAATTCCGTCCCAAGCAGCATGCACAGAGGCAATCAGCCAAATGTTCATTAACCAAAAATGAAACACAACCGCTCAGTTTCACAGGTAATTTTAGGATACCGTCAATCACAGATTCTGGTAAGGCAATGTCCAAATGTGGATTTGAAATTACACTTACCAGTCTCTGAAGATATGTTTGTATCCTGCCGACAACGCCAATTTGTAAGGGAAACTTCTGTGTAGCAATGCAGTGGGAGTCACTGACTCATGAAGGAGACACAGGACGAGCAGGAGTTCTGATGTCAAACACTGGTAGTTTATTCCAAGCATCGGCCGGAGAATTCATATCACAAGTCACAGCAGCCAAAGGTTCTGACTGCACAGGTGCGTTTTCATGTCAATTCTGATCAGCCTCGCATCTTGGTAGACCCTTTAATAGTTTACCAAGAGCTAATCAGCATATTGGGGGAAGGTATACGTGAACACCTGGAGACACTGAATCACTTTATCTGACTCTATGGCTCTTGTGACCGAGAGTTGTCCGGTCATAAAACTGGTAATGTCAGCAATAGCTGAGACTTCCCATTCCTTAAGACAGATAACAGACTTAGGCTTCGTCGTACATGTCAACAGGCCGAAAGGTCAAATATCTTAAGTAAAAACAAAATTAATCCTTAACAATTATGATATGACTAACAACATTTTTCTTTCAGCCCTGTTTTTACTGATAAACCACTCATAATTTCAATAGGTTTTCACATGAACAATTACAGAAGAAAGCACATTATATATCGACATACATGAAGCTTCTGGTATGTTGCAACTGACAAACCACATGAACAAGTGAAGACACAGTATAGCCATAACATAGTTTAAATAATGTTTTATTATGTAATGTTGTGAGTGAAGTGTGTGATGAGTGATGAGTGTAATGTGGATCAGTATGTGTGAAAAACTAAAACGTATTATTAATTACAAATTCTCCTCCTCCTGGTCCACCTCAACAATGACCTTATGAATGCCAAAGCGGACTCTTGCCCTATTTGCCCTTGACATCAGCCTCATGGTGGGCAAGAGGCTCCTGAAAAAGAGCAAGTTCTCGTCCTCCTCCACCGGTGGGGTTGGTTGTGCGATGGCAGACAGCAAACTCCTTTCAAATGAGGACATCTCCTCCTCATAAAAAATATTCCTCTAAGGTACATTTAGAACAGATAAAAAATGTGCGATTAATCGCGATTAACTATGGACAATCATGCGATTAATCACGATTAAATATTTTAATCGACTGACAGACCTAGCAAAATAGCAATTATATACAGTCTTTAATGAACTATTAGAGAATAACGAGTAATGAATATGCTTTAAACGGATCTGCAGATAAATATTTAGTCTTCTCAAGCAACCAACTATCAAATATCTCGATTGTTGGCACTTGACAATCACCTTCACTGAATTTCACTCAGGTGTAACTAAAGTCTGATTTAAGGGTTGTTTATATTTCACATCATTAATCCAAATCTGTAAAGTAACTAAAATAAATGTAGTGGATTAAAAATACTAGGTTAACCTTAAAGAAAGCCCTCAGGATTATAAAAGACCACCATCACCCCAGCCACAAACTGTTCTGTCTGCTGCAGTCTGGCAGGCGGTACCGCAGCATCCGGACTAAAACCACCAGATACAGAGATAGCTTCATCCCACAGGCTATACGATTATTAAACACCTGAACTTAGAAACAACATTCATCTGGCAGCTACTTATAAATTATTTATCTAATATATCATATTCCAATCACTTGTATATAGACTCTTATTGCACTATTTCACTATTTTTTCTGTGCATCTGTTTTATTGCGTAGCACTGTTGGAGGAGCCTGTGACCTAAGGGGGGGAGGGGGGTAGGACACGTTCGATTCCTGTTTTGAATAGTGTGCCATAGATGGGTTTCATTCCATTTCAAAGTCCTTTTGGACGCTCTGTGTAAACGTCGCACATCCAATCACAGAGGTTGAGGACTGATCACGGGGTTTGTCAAGCTAAGCACATGGTGTAGTCCCAAACGATAGCTGAGGATTCTGGGTAATGTAGTGTCTTCTGCCGTCCAAAAACTCCGAAAATATATTTGTTTCTCCGAATCGAAGGGGGAAAATACAAAAGCATTGTACACAATTCAAACCAATCAATGTTGTGTAATTAACAAGGACAATTTGGTGTTTTTTAGTCGATGAGTAGTGCAGATATCACTGTAAAATCAATCGACAGTAAGGAGAATAGGCTACTTACTTCCGGGTGTAAAATTCTCCGTTATCCAATGGGAATGGACGCTCGTAATACAATACAGGGGACATGATCATTATCTTTTAAATACCGTTAACTGAAGGGAACAATCTATTTGACACAGCTGAAGCTCTGGCCTTCCTTAAAAACTAACTAATTTAATAAAAATAACAGTTGCATTACACACAATGCACGTTGTAGAAATGCGTGTGTGCACCACGACAAAGGAGCCTCATTCACTTTACATTGGGGTTGTTTGCGTGGTGCCGACACGCAAATGTAACAAAGTTCGTGACTCCACCACGCATTGTGGTGTTAAGGAGTCGTGGTGGAGTCACGCATTCTGGTGAGATCAGGTTGGAAGAAGCACGGTTTGACCTCATGAAAGCGCAGCATAAAGCAGTGGAAGAGGCAGGCACGGAACCCAGATACAACCCGATGGGAGCGATATCAAAGTTACGACTCAAGCCGGTAAGCCTTCCCAAGTTCAGTGGCAGTATGAGGGAGTTTCACAGCTGGAAAAAGGACTGGGAATCTTTGCAGAAGCAGGGAGAACCATCCGGGTCGCCTGAAGTCAAGAAGTTCCAGCTTCTGGACAGCATGGAAGAAAAGGTAAAACAGTCGAAGACATGTTCAGAGTATTGGAGAACCGGTATGGAAACAGGACCACGATTACACTGCAGATCATCGCAGAACTGGAGAAGAGACCAGCTATGAAAGGAGATCAGCCGAGGAAGGTGATAGACCTCATCCAAGCTGTGGAAAAGGCTTTGGCAGACCTCACAGACCTCGAGAACCCTGGAGCCATCAACCACCCGCTGATGATTAGGTCTATAGAAAGCAAGCTGCCCGACCAGGTGAAGCGAGAGTGGGTCATCTTCAGGGCTAAGCCCGAAAACGGTGTCACCCCAGTCAACCATTTCAGTACGCTTCTGAAGTTCCTGAAGGAGCAAGAAGAAATTCTAGAGATCTTGGAACAACTGAAAATAATGGAGACATCTGAGAAAATGGACAAACCGCAAAATAGGTTCGAGAGGAAGTATGCCTACACAAAATCCACCAGAAGGGACACTCCAGAAGGTGAGTGTGTCGTGTGTGGAGAGGATAAGCATAATAACAAGTTATTCTTCTGCAAGAAGTTCAAGGGGTTTGGCTTGGCTGAGAGAAAGACTGCTGTGGAGAAGGTAGGAGCATGCCGCGTTTGTCTTGGATGTCACGATGGGGTAGAAGAGTGCACAGACAGGTTCCTCTGCAACAGGGAAGACTGCCAAGAGAGGAGCTCCTCGGACCACCACTACCTCCTCTGTCCAAAATGGGAACAGCTTCCAAAGGGGAAACTTGGAAAAGGCAGCGAGAGGGTAAGAGAGCTAACAGAAGAACAAAAGCTAGCCTTGTCCAAATGTTCCCCAGAGGCGGCGGCAGAGATCAAGAAAGCTTTCAGTAACAGCAACAAGACTTCAGTGACAAGGAGCACTAGGAAGGATGAAGGTGGACTTCTGGAAAATAATGGACTGACCGAGCACCCTGTCATCATGATGCTGTTGGAAGTCACTGCCAACGCTGGGCAGAAGATCGGAGCTCTGATTGACCTCGCATCAGACACCAACTACATCACTCACGTAGCGGCTGATAGGCTCGGTCTGAGCAGAGAAGAAGTCACTCTGGTCGTGCATGGAGTTGGAGGGATGACCGTGACAGTCAAGACGAAGAGGTACCTCCTGCGAGTAAGAGTCAAGACCCCCAAAGGTACTGTGAGGGCTCACAAGCTGGTTTGTTATGGCCTAGAGGAGATTGCTAAAGTGCATCGGAGCGTCAGACCTGAACAGCTAAAGAGGTTCTTTCCAGAGGTTGCAATGGACGAACTGAAGAGACCAGACCATGTTGAACTTCTCATCAGTCACAGAGAGGGGAGACTTGCTCCACAAAGACTGAGGATAGTTGGAGACCTCGTCTTATGGGAGGGCCCACTGGGTAAAACCGTGGGCGGAGCACATCCCAGTCTGTTTGAAAATATAAAAGTGACTATGCACCAGTCCGAGACGCACTTCGCTCGCTCAATGAGGACAGCTGCTGTGGAGTACAGAGAAGTAGTCGAGAGTCCTGAGATCCTGAGGGAAGAAGAGACTAAGAGTCTGACTCAGGAAGTAAAGGCGGAGATCAGGGATACAACTGCAACGAGGAGAGAAGTTCTCGAGTGGTGGAAGTGGGATAGCATCGGTGCAGCCTGTGAACCCATGGGTGGTGGGTGTCGCTGCGTCACATGCCAGCCAGGAGGAAAGAAAATGACCCTGGCAGAAGAAAGGGAGCTGGACGTGATTAAAGAGGGGCTGTCCTACATGGCCAAAGATGAATACTGCCTGACTCCGCACTGGGACGCATCTTACCCATGGACCGAGGACCCAGCCTCACTTCCAAACAACAGAAGAGGAGTGGAGGCCACCTTCCTGAAAACAGAGAAGCAGCCCAGTTTCGCGCACATGGTGGAAGATCGCAGGGTCCTGGAGGAGGACAGTTATGTGGACGATATCTTAACGTCCCACAATGACCCAAAGAGACTGGAGGAAATCACAGAGGGGGTAGAAGAGATCCTGAGCACCGAAGGCTCCTCCCTCAAACCATGGGTCAGGTCAGGCCAAAGTGGGAGGCAGAGGACTGCGGAGCAGGTCCAAGCTGGAGCAGTAGCAGAGCCAGGGGTCAGGTTGGTGGAGTCAAAGGCAAAGCTAACACCTCTCAACCAAAAGGGAGACTTAGTCAAAGCTGAGATGTGCGGTGCGGTCTTTGCAGCTCGATTAAAGACTTACATCGTAATAAGAGGAGCAACTCCTGAAGACCAGGGAGAGGGCTCAGAGTGGCAGAGGGGACCTGAGTTCCTGGTGAGGCAGCTAGAAGAATGGCCCATGAAGTCGGCCGAAGAGGTGGCAACCGGTGCCAGAGAGAGTGTGGGCAAGTGTCAAAGAAAGGCATTCTCGGTAATACTCACCAGAGTCCAGTCAAACAAAACCCCTATCCATGACGACACCAGTGGAAAGGACGCAGAGGCTGAGGAGTCCCTAGTTAAGGTTGGCGGATCCCCAGAAACCTCCGAAAGGGAAGAAGCTTCAGTCTTGACAGAGAGAAGACCGGAAGGGAAGTTTCGGAGCATTGCTGTTCTGAACCTGGTGAATCTAGAGAGGTTCAGCAGTCTGGCTAGGCTATGTGGAGTGGTCGCATGGGTCAGGCGAGCTGCAGAGAAATGGCTGACTAGAAGAGGCCGAGCGGCGGGTCAAGTAAAGTGGGAGGCAAGAGTCCTGGACAACAGAAAAGTCAAACCTGTGCCTCGGCGGAGGAACCTGGCTTCGGGGTTGTTGAAGATTCCGAAGTGGAGAACTAAGAAGAAGGAACCTCTTCAGACACCACCACCAGAGCAAGGTTATTTAGGTTGGTGGCCTCCTTGGGTCATCCGACCAGGAGGCCAAGTGGGAGGTGTGCTGTAAATTCATGGTTTTGTGTTGGGTGTATGAGGGTTAAATTAATGGGGTTCATTTTATGTGAGTGTGACTTTAAATCTGGATGGAGATTCGCGGGGTTTATTGATGTGTATAAATAGAGGGGATACATACATTAACGTCATTGAGATTGAGGAATCAGGAGAGGCCACTAGTAAGTGTGATTATTATATTGAATGTGATTTAATGTGTATGGGATATGTGTGATCCTAATTGGTGTATTGTTGTTGTCCTTTTTTCTTCTAAGGTTAACAACCTATTTGGATTTTGATTAAATAATCAAAACTAGGAGTTGTTTCCGTCCATCTTGATTCCACCCATACTGTCGGGAGATAGACAGTACACACACGGTTTGATTGGCTAGCGCTTGTACTGGCGGGATTTGCATAAACGGGATTTGATTGGCTGATGCCAGCTTCGAAAGCATCGGGAGCATCAAAAGTTGAACATTGCTCAACTTTTGATGCTCACGATTCTTGCAAAGCCATGCTCCGCTCCCCACAATGCAGTTCAGCGAAGATTAAAATATATTGATTGGTGGCCATTCCATTCAGTTTCCTCAGTGGAAAGTGAGAGGGGTTCATATACTGGGGAACGTCTATGGAGATGAAGGTCTGTATTCGCTTCAGGAGCTGTGTACAGAATTTGATTTACCACTTCTTTTTTTTTTACAGTTGAGGTCGGCTTTAAGGGCTAGCGGTGTTCCATTGCAAAGTCCTCTATCACCACACCCGCTGCATAACATTCTACACTCCACTAGAGGTATAAGTGGCCTTGTTTCCAAACTTTACTGGTTCATTTCACAACACACTTATAGACCCCTGGCGTTAGAGGCGATATGGAAGGCCGATATCCCAGATCTAAAAAGGTCAAATGTCACTTGTTTTGCATCAATCTTGATACAGGGTACTTATTATATGTTGTAGCCTACTTTGGATTCCTAAAGCTTTTAGTCTACCATCCAAGGGTAGTTTTCACTATAAGTAAAAAAGAATTTTTGGACGGACACTATAATTTACAGTTTTTTTACTATGTTCAATCTGAATTTTCTTTAAAATAAAAAAACCTCTATATTGATTCTGACTTTTCTACATCCAACTCACAGGTATATCATTACTTTGAGAAAAAAGATTATTAATGTAACCCTTTTTAGAAGGGAAGATATGGGAATGTCATTTTCGAGTCTGAGACCTGAAAAACAGGCTCAGGGCTAAACGTTTAAGCCAGGGCACGAAGGACAGGCCCGGGTCTCTAGCAGTGGCGACTCCCTGGAGGTATGATAACTCTTTCTCCTTCTTTCAAACGTATTATCTCTGCTTCAGTTGTTGCCCGCTCGCTGAGAGGCCTCCTTTTATATGGTGAGATGCGCACGCATTGAGGTAGGCCCGCCCCAAGGCCGGTTACATCTATAGAAATCTCAGTAGGCGAATTCTTGCATAGAGCAGGGGTGGCCAACCCGCGGCTCTGGAGCCGCATGCGGCTCTTTGCCTAGTTTCATGCGGCTCTTCAGTTCATATCGAATTTTATATGTGTGAGTTTGGGGGAGAGACACTGACTCCTGAATAGTGTTGCACGGTGTACCGATACTTGAAAGGTACCGCGATACCCTGCCGTTAAAAACGTTACGATTCCTCCGTTTCATTAGTATCGGTACTTTAAGAATGACGGGGGGAAGTACTCCGGTGAGAAAGCGCCATTTTAATAAGAGCCGTGTGTGTTCAGCGCTCTGCTTCCACTCCCTGCACTGCAGCCGTGCCTGCAGTCCCGCCCCTCTCAAGTGCCTCCCCTCTCTCGTGCACGCGCTAGCTTCCAGAGCATGTGCTGAGAAAACGAGAAGCATGGCTGCAAGTGGGAGTGCAACTGATGCAAACCTATTTAGTAGGTCTGTTAAGTATTGAATGCTGATAATTCTGACGTAATTTGGCCGGTCAAAGTAGTTTGGGCTCGGATAAAATCGCTCTGTTACTTTCGTCTCGTATTACTTTCGTCCCGGCTCTCCCTACTTGTGTGTATGTGTGGTGTCAGGTGTCAGTATGAGAGGATGACAGCGCGTCTAATTTTGATGTGGCCCAAGAGCCAATCACAATAATACCTGCGATGCAGTGAACCAATTTGAGGGGGGGGAAACCTATCGTTGATTAAACACTATCCAGTAGGGATGTGCATCTCCATCACTGAGGCCGATGCGATGCGCATCTCGATACGCTGCCACGATACGATACATTAACGATACATTTGAAACACCAGGCGATACGATACGATTCACCCCTGTTGCGATACAGTTCTATACGATTTGATTCAACATTATGCGATACGGGGCGATACGATGCGATTCAACATGATGCACAAATAATGATACGGTACGACAGAAGATTATTGTTTTATTCCTTCATATGCAGCAAATCATAAATTAACAAAAAAGTGCTTTACATATTTGGTTCTCTCTACTAGTACTACACATCCCATCATGCTGTTTCTTTTTTACCTTAAAAAACTCTCCAGAGTAAAGTACAATTGTATAACACCTCACAGTTAAACAATTTAAGGATGCATTGCCTATGATTAACAATGTGCAAATAACAACTACCATAGTGCAATGCCCATACAGCTGCCAGCCTGATGTGCTTAACACTCATCCATAGGCTAACTCACCAGTGAGCAGAAAGCAGTGGTTTCTATTAGGGCTGTCAAACTATTACAATTTTTAATCAGATTAATCACCATTCGAACTATGTCCAAAATATGCCATTTCTTTATTGTTGTGGGAATGGAAAGATAAATGAAAAGAAGGCGGATATATCCATTTCACATACAGTATGTATGTTTATTATAACATTTTTCTGTGTGTCAAAATGAAAGACAGCCCACACACCTATCACCTATCAATCATCAAACCTTGGGGTCTTAATTCATTACGTGTTGATTTATATCAACGGGGGAGTACTTCAGGAAAGTCGACAGAGGGGGGGGGGGGGGGGGGGGGCGGCGGCGGCTAGTGGAGTACTTCGTGACCACAGAGTGTGAACGTTGTGATCAGCTGTTTTAGCGCAGTTCTCCAGTGAAGGGGGGGAGTCTCCCTCCGCAGCCGGTTGGCGTAGTTTTGGCACAATTCCGTTGTACAGAGACCGACGTTAACAGCAGCCCTGTCTGTGCACACGGAGACCGACTCTGTCGCACGCATTTCAGATTACGCACATAACCTGCGTACCAGTTATGTGCACCCCTGTAGCAAAAGTATTCTCCGTCGGGACTTCCTGCAACAACACCAGACCGTTATCTTGATTCTGATTGGCCAGAAGACATTATCAAAGATGTTCTATTGAGAAGACGATCACTACGTGACAAAAAATTTCAAAACCGTTTCTGGTCTTCGGTATTTCCAGACAAGTGGCTACTGAAATCAATCTTACCAACTGCTGTCTGTGCAATTTACTCCGCGCGAGTTGGCGGACTTTATTTTGCTTACTTTAACATCATTTTTCATGGTGGGGCTAAGCCATTTCTTGGTATGGGTGTTGCCTACCCCAGCCATACCCTGGCGCTGCCACTGGTGGGATGTATGGGGCGGCCATTCTGCACATTAAATATTTTAATGCAATTAATTCAAAAAATGTATTACCGCCGTTAACGCGATAATTTGGACAGCATTAGTTTCTATATGAACAATAACAAATACAAATAACCTTTCACAAACAGGTATTTCATAACTTCTTACAATTGTAAGGAAGACATTTAAACTATTATTGGCAGTCATTGGCTGCTGTAAACTAAACACCACTCTCTCTGACATAATACCTCACTGAGTGATTTAACTCATATGTCTAACTTTCAGGTTTTACTTTTCAGCCGCAGACCCCATGTCGCCTCTTTATGTGCACCGCTTAGTTCCTCGTACTACTTGTGTACTTTAAAGCCGCACGGCATCGTTTACAATTTGCGAGCGATTTTTCAAGTTGACCGTCTTTCTTGAAAAATCCGAAGTGCTGACAAATGTTTGATTTGTAGGTGGTATTTTTCGGTGCGCTGTGTTTCTTTCTCCTCGACTTCCATGTGTGTTGATAACTGAGACTCTCGGCCTCCGTAGTGACGAAGCAAAGATCAAAGATCGTCTCTGCTGAGTGCTGACAGGATGAGAGGATATTATATGAATGAATCGTTTTTTACTGATGCAAAGACGCTACAATCGATACATCGCGAGTTCAACCCAAACTGTAGCCGATGTGCACTCTCTCAACCGGTGCACTCGCATCTTGAACGTTTATGCTGGTGCACCGATGCGAATCGGTGAATCTTAACATCCCTACTATCCAGTGTTTCCCCTACCATTGTCTTGGAGGGGCGCTGCCAAATTCAAGGTGTTTACAAAATATATATAATTTTTTTTTAAATATATATATAGCACCAAATAACAATAATCCACAGCTCCTCTCTCTGCTCCAGAGGATTTAAAAAATATATATCCCAATGCCATAAAAATGCATCAGTGACGTGGTTGAAATCTTGTCTCCAGAAAACAAAAAACTGAAACAAGCGGTATCAGTGACTGTGTGTTTGATGTGGCTCTTTGCAGTAACATAGAACACATTTGGCTCTTAACCTCTGACTGGTTGGCCACCCCTGGCATAGAGGGTAGTACCCATAGAGTCCAGTAGAGGGCGGAGCCTGTGAGAGAAATGCAGAAATATCAAATCATACCTTAAAGCAGTTTTAATCCAAGTGTGTGTGTGTTAGGGCTGTACCCGAATATGCGTTCGTTGGAGTACCATTCGGGTTTCAATTTCGTTATTCGGATATTCGTTGTTTTTGTTCCGCGGCTGCCAAAATTGAATGTATTGAAAACTCCAATATCAACGTAAGGGCTTGTGTCTCTTCGGGGGATGCTAACACTTACGGCCCGTCCACACAGCGGCGTGCGTTGAAGCTTCCAATGCTTCTGCCCATTCACTTTGAATGGGGTGACGTCACTTTTAGCCGAACTGCATCGTGGGAAGCAAGCTCTAGCCAATCAAACCGCTGCTTGTGTGTCAGGGGTGGGAGATTCATGTGATTGGTTGTTGGTCGAGTGTCAGACACGCCCGCCGGAAAGCGTCAACGCACGCCGCTGTATGGACGGGCCATTAACCATAAACATTATCGTTTACTTTCTCCGTCTTTATATTATATCTTTATATGTAGATATTACTTTTTCTCCATCACGTTGTTTCCATAGCAACAACAACTTCCTGTCAACAGCGCTAACTCTCCTTCGAAATAAAAGCATGTCCATACAAAATAGGAAGCCAAGACAAATTACACTTAAGACACAACTGCAACGGAAGCAGTGATGTACCTGAACGCGTTCAATGAACGATCGTTCATGAACGCGTTCATATTTTGGGCGAACGTGAACTGAACGTACTGTATTTCCGCTAGATCAGTGACCACCAACTGGCGGCCCGCGGGCCACATCCGGCCCGCCAGACATTCTCATCCGGCCCGCACGACGGGGGTGACTGTGGCGTTCGCCCCCCACCCATTTTTTTTTTTACAACGTCGTGAGTAAGGTGCAGTACCGGAGTCCAACAGAGAGGCAGCAGCTGCGGGACAGTAGACTGCGTACTGCGAAACCTTCTCTGCCTTCAAGAAGAAGTGACCCTTCGTTGTGAAGAGTTTGCTTCGTGCGCTCCGCAGCAGTAGCCCCACTGTGACAGAGTCCAACAGAGAGGCAGCAGCTGCGGGACAGTAGACTGCGAAACCTTCCCTGCCTTCAAGAAGAAGTGACCCATCGTTGTGAAGAGTCTGCTTCGTGCGCTCCGCAGCAGTAGCCCCGCTGCGACGGAGTCCAACAGAGAGGCAGGGTTGGGTTGTAACCATAGACTGGTTGTAACGGAATACATGTAACGACGTTACGCAGAATATAAAAATCAAGTAGTCTAACTGTATTCAGCTGGCGTTACATTTGAAAAACGAGTAATCTGATTACAGTTACTTTCATAAACCTGAAGTGAATACATTTTGGAATACTTATTGGAGGAAAAGTTTCCTCACAAAATGTAATATTCATTACCGGCAGAACTGTGTGCACACTGCACAGCGCTGCAGCATGTCTGTGAGCGAGAGAGAGGTGCAGCGTGTCTGTGAGGACCCGCCCCCGCACGCAGTGAGAGAGAGATCTCTTTTAAAATATATTGAAAGTTAGAAACGGAGATGGTTGGATAAAATGTGCAAGATAACGTTTATGTAGCATTTCTTTATTGTCGAAATTATGACATTTCATAACGATCAAATCAAAGTGAATGGCCTGCTGCTGCTGAATGCATGGGTCAAGTGACTGGAACAAGTTTTAAAAGTTATTACATCGTTTCAGATAATAAATTAAAGGTCCGCAGTACCTGAACGTGCTCCACTAGCATTGTGGACTATATAAAAATCACTGGCCCGCGATTGTGTCTATTGGATACATTTTGGCCCTTGGACAAATGTAGTTGGTGATCCCTGCGCTAGATGAACGTAATTGAGAACGCGTTCATTCTCAGCGCTGTATACAGGCGTTCAAAAGAGCGTTCATTCTCAGCACTGTATTATAACGGCGTTCAAAAGTGTGCCAGATTTCATATGCCTTTCAGCCGAAAACCCAGTTAAAACACACCGTAAACAGGCTTCAAAATAATGCGGAAAACCACCCAATCTGGCAACAGCAAGCTGCCTGTGACGCGTACGCGCCTGTCACCCCTGGCTGTCGCACTAAAATATACTATCATCTGAGTAATCCATACTTGTGGATTCCATACTATACTAAATATATCAGACTCCTCACAACAAACAATGTGGAACCGCGGAACCGGCGAGCATTGAATGAATGAATGAATTAGTATGGACGAAGCCGAGAGCAGCTGCAGCAGCACTCGCTCAGAGTGAGACTCTACGGCAGGGGTGGGGAACCTCCGGCCTCCGGGCCGTATACGGCCCGCGAGACAATTTGGTACGGCCCTCGAGGTAATTTATAAACACACGCAAAAAATTAAAGAAATCTAGACCGCAAAAAAATTAAACAAGCGAGTGCCTGTTTTTCCTGGCCAAGGTCAGGGTCCTTGAACACAACACGAGCCTAACCATCACGTGGTATATGTCTCGACTGACAGGGGTGCAGTTCTGACGGAGAGCACCAGAACGCCACTCCAGCACTTCAGAAATTGCAGTACCGATAAGTCCATACACATGCCGCAGTTTCTGCGTGTCTGTGTCTTTAGTTGAAAGCCCAGTGGCGATCTGCTCATCTGTCATACTGATCAGACAGTCAATAACTGTGTTGTTATCATTAGCATCTGGTTAGCTAGCTATGCTAACGAATATAAGAAGAATATTAAAAAATAAGAGAATAAAGTAAACAGGTATAAAATACTATATGACAGTTATTAATAAAGAAGAATACAGTTTGAAAGGGGAGTGATTTGTCAAATATCCATACATTAAAAGAAAATATGCTTACAGTTGTGTTTGGCTGTTGAGAGATGTGTCCATAGATCTCCTAAAGTTGCTCTCAAAGTGCACCAGATTGATGCTTTTAACTTCAACATTTTAAAAAAAATCTTCCCAGGGGAGCATGCCCCCCGGACCCCCCTAGAGGAGGTTAGGTCCCCCCCCCCCCACTTAAATCATGTTCACATGGATAGGAAACTAAATACATTTGCACACATCTTGTGTCCATATCTTTCTGTTTTGGTGGTCACGCCACAACGAGCACGTGCATGCATACGCGACTAACGCGAGTCATGGTGAGATATCTGGATTAAGAGGTTGCTTTTTTTTGCACAGAATGAAATGAATGGGCTGTGATTTTAGTTTTTTTTAAGCAGAGGTCAATAACTTGTACGGCCCTCTGAGGATATTGTAAAAATTGAAATGGCCCTTGAGAGGAAAAAGGTTCCCCACCCCTGCTCTACGGCGTCGGCGTATGAGCATTTAAAAGAGTTTTACGTTAAAGTCAGTCCCGACTCAGACGGAAAAATCAAACGTTTGCCTGTAAACTGTGTCCGCCCGGTTTGAAAAAGCAAGTCCGTACATCGACGACGTCGACAACAAACCTTAAACGGCACATTGAGAATAAGCACACGGCTAGCCTTTCACGGTATGTGCGAGTGGCGAATAAAAAAGAGAGCCAAAACAGATCCACTACCACCCATATCCCATTAACATCGTACAGGAGACAAATAATAGCTCGCAGCAACGTATTGAAAAAAGAACTATAAACTATAAATTAGTTCATTTTTGAAACCATGAACTTTAGTTCAAAAATTTGAATTATGAACTATGAACTGAACTAGTTCATTTTAAAATGTGTGAACTGTGAACTGAACTAGTTCATGTAGAAAGTGAACTTTCCCAACACTGAACGGAAGTAACAAACACAATGCAATATCCTTTTCAATTTCAAAGAACACAAATTGGGTTGTACATCAAAAGTTGACATGCTCAACTTTTGATGCTCACGATTTCTTGCAAAGCCATGCTCCGCTCCCCACAATGCAGTTCAGCGAAGATTAAAATATATTGATTGGTGGCCATTCCATTCAGTTTCCTCAGTGGAAAGTGAGAGGGGTTCATATACTGGGGAACGTCTATGGAGATGAAGGTCTGTATTCGCTTCAGGAGCTGTGTACAGAATTTGATTTACCACTTCTTTTTTTTTACAGTTGAGGTCGGCTTTAAGGCTAGCGGTGTTCCATTGCAAAGTCCTCTATCACCACACCCGCTGCATAACATTCTACACTCCACTAGAGGTATAAGTGGCCTTGTTTCCAAACTTTACTGGTTCATTTCACAACACACTTATAGACCCCTGGCGTTAGAGGCGATATGGAAGGCCGATATCCCAGATCTAAAAAGGTCAAATGTCACTTGTTTTGCATCAATCTTGATACAGGGTACTTATTATATGTTGTAGCCTACTTTGGATTCCTAAAGCTTTTAGTCTACCATCCAAGGGTAGTTTTCACTATAAGTAAAAAAGAATTTTTGGACGGACACTATAATTTACAGTTTTTTACTATGTTCAATCTGAATTTTTTTAAAATAAAAAAACCTCTATATTGATTCTGACTTTTCTACATCCAACTCACAGGTATATCATTACTTTGAGAAAAAAGATTATTAATGTAACCCTTTTTAGAAGGGAAGATATGGGAATGTCATTTTCGAGTCTGAGACCTGAAAAACAGGCTCAGGGCTAAACGTTTAAGCCAGGGCACGACAGGCCCGGGTCTCTAGCAGTGGCGACTCCCTGGAGGTATGATAACTCTTTCTCCTTCTTTCAAACGTATTATCTCTGCTTCAGTTGTTGCCCGCTCGCTGAGAGGCCTCCTTTTATATGGTGAGATGCGCACGCATTGAGGTAGGCCCGCCCCAAGGCCGGTTACATCTATAGAAATCTCAGTAGGCGAATTCTTGCATAGAGCAGGGGTGGCCAACCCGCGGCTCTGGAGCCGCATGCGGCTCTTTGCCTAGTTTCATGCGGCTCTTCAGTTCATATCGAATTTTATATGTGTGAGTTTGGGGGAGAGACACTGACTCCTGAATAGTGTTGCACGGTGTACCGATACTTGAAAGGTACCGCGATACCCTGCCGTTAAAAACGTTACGATTCCTCCGTTTCATTAGTATCGGTACTTTAAGAATGACGGGGGGAAGTACTCCGGTGAGAAAGCGCCATTTTAATAAGAGCCGTGTGTGTTCAGCGCTCTGCTTCCACTCCCTGCACTGCAGCCGTGCCTGCAGTCCCGCCCCTCTCAAGTGCCTCCCCTCTCTCGTGCACGCGCTAGCTTCCAGAGCATGTGCTGAGAAAACGAGAAGCATGGCTGCAAGTGGGAGTGCAACTGATGCAAACCTATTTAGTAGGTCTGTTAAGTATTGAATGCTGATAATTCTGACGTAATTTGGCCGGTCAAAGTAGTTTGGGCTCGGATAAAATCGCTCTGTTACTTTCGTCTCGTATTACTTTCGTCCCGGCTCTCCCTACTTGTGTGTATGTGTGGTGTCAGGTGTCAGTATGAGAGGATGACAGCGCGTCTAATTTTGATGTGGCCCAAGAGCCAATCACAATAATACCTGCGATGCAGTGAACCAATTTGAGGGGGGGAAACCTATCGTTGATTAAACACTATCCAGTAGGGATGTGCATCTCCATCACTGAGGCCGATGCGATGCGCATCTCGATACGCTGCCACGATACGATACATTAACGATACATTTGAAACACCAGGCGATACGATACGATTCACCCCTGTTGCGATACAGTTCTATACGATTTGATTCAACATTATGCGATACGGGGCGATACGATGCGATTCAACATGATGCACAAATAATGATACTTCAATATGGTACGACAGAAGATTATTGTTTTATTCCTTCATATGCAGCAAATCATAAATTAACAAAAAAGTGCTTTACATATTTGGTTCTCTCTACTAGTACTACACATCCCATCATGCTGTTTCTTTTTTACCTTAAAAAACTCTCCAGAGTAAAGTACAATTGTATAACACCTCACAGTTAAACAATTTAAGGATGCATTGCCTATGATTAACAATGTGCAAATAACAACTACCATAGTGCAATGCCCATACAGCTGCCAGCCTGATGTGCTTAACACTCATCCATAGGCTAACTCACCAGTGAGCAGAAAGCAGTGGTTTCTATTAGGGCTGTCAAACTATTACAATTTTTAATCAGATTAATCACCATTCGAACTATGTCCAAAATATGCCATTTCTTTATTGTTGTGGGAATGGAAAGATAAATGAAAAGAAGGCGGATATATCCATTTCACATACAGTATGTATGTTTATTATAACATTTTTCTGTGTGTCAAAATGAAAGACAGCCCACACACCTATCACCTATCAATCATCAAACCTTGGGGTCTTAATTCATTACGTGTTGATTTATATCAACGGGGGAGTACTTCAGGAAAGTCGACAGAGGGGGGGGGGGGGGGGGGGGCGGCGGCTAGTGGAGTACTTCGTGACCACAGAGTGTGAACGTTGTGATCAGCTGTTTTAGCGCAGTTCTCCAGTGAAGGGGGGGAGTCTCCCTCCGCAGCCGGTTGGCGTAGTTTTGGCACAATTCCGTTGTACAGAGACCGACGTTAACAGCAGCCCTGTCTGTGCACACGGAGACCGACTCTGTCGCACGCATTTCAGATTACGCACATAACCTGCGTACCAGTTATGTGCACCCCTGTAGCAAAAGTATTCTCCGTCGGGACTTCCTGCAACAACACCAGACCGTTATCTTGATTCTGATTGGCCAGAAGACATTATCAAAGATGTTCTATTGAGAAGACGATCACTACGTGACAAAAAATTTCAAAACCGTTTCTGGTCTTCGGTATTTCCAGACAAGTGGCTACTGAAATCAATCTTACCAACTGCTGTCTGTGCAATTTACTCCGCGCGAGTTGGCGGACTTTATTTTGCTTACTTTAACATCATTTTTCATGGTGGGGCTAAGCCATTTCTTGGTATGGGTGTTGCCTACCCCAGCCATACCCTGGCGCTGCCACTGGTGGGATGTATGGGGCGGCCATTCTGCACATTAAATATTTTAATGCAATTAATTCAAAAAATGTATTACCGCCGTTAACGCGATAATTTGGACAGCATTAGTTTCTATATGAACAATAACAAATACAAATAACCTTTCACAAACAGGTATTTCATAACTTCTTACAATTGTAAGGAAGACATTTAAACTATTATTGGCAGTCATTGGCTGCTGTAAACTAAACACCACTCTCTCTGACATAATACCTCACTGAGTGATTTAACTCATATGTCTAACTTTCAGGTTTTACTTTTCAGCCGCAGACCCCATGTCGCCTCTTTATGTGCACCGCTTAGTTCCTCGTACTACTTGTGTACTTTAAAGCCGCACGGCATCGTTTACAATTTGCGAGCGATTTTTCAAGTTGACCGTCTTTCTTGAAAAATCCGAAGTGCTGACAAATGTTTGATTTGTAGGTGGTATTTTTCGGTGCGCTGTGTTTCTTTCTCCTCGACTTCCATGTGTGTTGATAACTGAGACTCTCGGCCTCCGTAGTGACGAAGCAAAGATCAAAGATCGTCTCTGCTGAGTGCTGACAGGATGAGAGGATATTATATGAATGAATCGTTTTTACTGATGCAAAGACGCTACAATCGATACATCGCGAGTTCAACCCAAACTGTAGCCGATGTGCACTCTCTCAACCGGTGCACTCGCATCTTGAACGTTTATGCTGGTGCACCGATGCGAATCGGTGAATCTTAACATCCCTACTATCCAGTGTTTCCCCTACCATTGTCTTGGAGGGGCGCTGCCAAATTCAAGGTGTTTACAAAATATATATAATTTTTTTTTAAATATATATATAGCACCAAATAACAATAATCCACAGCTCCTCTCTCTGCTCCAGAGGATTTAAAAAATATATCCCAATGCCATAAAATGCATCAGTGACGTGGTTGAAATCTTGTCTCCAGAAAACAAAAAACTGAAACAAGCGGTATCAGTGACTGTGTGTTTGATGTGGCTCTTTGCAGTAACATAGAACACATTTGGCTCTTAACCTCTGACTGGTTGGCCACCCCTGGCATAGAGGGTAGTACCCATAGAGTCCAGTAGAGGGCGGAGCCTGTGAGAGAAATGCAGAAATATCAAATCATACCTTAAAGCAGTTTTAATCCAAGTGTGTGTGTGTTAGGGCTGTACCCGAATATGCGTTCGTTGGAGTACCATTCGGGTTTCAATTTCGTTATTCGGATATTCGTTGTTTTTGTTCCGCGGCTGCCAAAATTGAATGTATTGAAAACTCCAATATCAACGTAAGGGCTTGTGTCTCTTCGGGGGATGCTAACACTTACGGCCCGTCCACACAGCGGCGTGCGTTGAAGCTTCCAATGCTTCTGCCCATTCACTTTGAATGGGGTGACGTCACTTTTAGCCGAACTGCATCGTGGGAAGCAAGCTCTAGCCAATCAAACCGCTGCTTGTGGTCAGGGGTGGGAGATTCATGTGATTGGTTGTTGGTCGAGTGTCAGACACGCCCGCCGGAAAGCGTCAACGCACGCCGCTGTATGGACGGGCCATTAACCATAAACATTATCGTTTACTTTCTCCGTCTTTATATTATATCTTTATATGTAGATATTACTTTTTCTCCATCACGTTGTTTCCATAGCAACAACAACTTCCTGTCAACAGCGCTAACTCTCCTTCGAAATAAAAGCATGTCCATACAAAATAGGAAGCCAAGACAAATTACACTTAAGACACAACTGCAACGGAAGCAGTGATGTACCTGAACGCGTTCAATGAACGATCGTTCATGAACGCGTTCATATTTTGGGCGAACGTGAACTGAACGTACTGTATTTCCGCTAGATCAGTGACCACCAACTGGCGGCCCGCGGGCCACATCCGGCCCGCCAGACATTCTCATCCGGCCCGCACGACGGGGTGACTGTGGCGTTCGCCCCCCACCCATTTTTTTTTTTACAACGTCGTGAGTAAGGTGCAGTACCGGAGTCCAACAGAGAGGCAGCAGCTGCGGGACAGTAGACTGCGTACTGCGAAACCTTCTCTGCCTTCAAGAAGAAGTGACCCTTCGTTGTGAAGAGTTTGCTTCGTGCGCTCCGCAGCAGTAGCCCCACTGTGACAGAGTCCAACAGAGAGGCAGCAGCTGCGGGACAGTAGACTGCGAAACCTTCCCTGCCTTCAAGAAGAAGTGACCCATCGTTGTGAAGAGTCTGCTTCGTGCGCTCCGCAGCAGTAGCCCCGCTGCGACGGAGTCCAACAGAGAGGCAGGGTTGGGTTAACCATAGACTGGTTGTAACGGAATACATGTAACGACGTTACGCAGAATATAAAAATCAAGTAGTCTAACTGTATTCAGCTGGCGTTACATTTGAAAAACGAGTAATCTGATTACAGTTACTTTCATAAACCTGAAGTGAATACATTTTGGAATACTTATTGGAGGAAAAGTTTCCTCACAAAATGTAATATTCATTACCGGCAGAACTGTGTGCACACTGCACAGCGCTGCAGCATGTCTGTGAGCGAGAGAGAGGTGCAGCGTGTCTGTGAGGACCCGCCCCCCACGCAGTGAGAGAGAGATCTCTTTTAAAATATATTGAAAGTTAGAAACGGAGATGGTTGGATAAAATGTGCAAGATAACGTTTATGTAGCATTTCTTTATTGTCGAAATTATGACATTTCATAACGATCAAATCAAAGTGAATGGCCTGCTGCTGCTGAATGCATGGGTCAAGTGACTGGAACAAGTTTTAAAAGTTATTACATCGTTTCAGATAATAAATTAAAGGTCCGCAGTACCTGAACGTGCTCCACTAGCATTGTGGACTATATAAAAATCACTGGCCCGCGATTGTGTCTATTGGATACATTTTGGCCCTTGGACAAATGTAGTTGGTGATCCCTGCGCTAGATGAACGTAATTGAGAACGCGTTCATTCTCAGCGCTGTATAACGGCGTTCAAAAGCGTTCATTCTCAGCACTGTATTATAACGGCGTTCAAAAGTGTGCCAGATTTCATATGCCTTTCAGCCGAAAACCCAGTTAAAACACACCGTAAACAGGCTTCAAAATAATGCGGAAAACCACCCAATCTGGCAACAGCAAGCTGCCTGTGACGCGTACGCGCCTGTCACCCCTGGCTGTCGCACTAAAATATAAATATATATAAATATATCAGACTCCTCACAACAAACAATGTGGAACCGCGGAACCGGCGAGCATTGAATGAATGAATGAATTAGTATGGACGAAGCCGAGAGCAGCTGCAGCAGCACTCGCTCAGAGTGAGACTCTACGGCAGGGGTGGGAACCTCCGGCCTCCGGGCCGTATACGGCCCGCGAGACAATTTGGTACGGCCCTCGAGGTAATTTATAAACACACGCAAAAAATTAAAGAAATCTAGACCGCAAAAAAAATTAAACAAGCGAAGTGCCTGTTTTTCCTGGCCAAGGTCAGGGTCCTTGAACACAACACGAGCCTAACCATCACGTGGTATATGTCTCGACTGACAGGGGTGCAGTTCTGACGGAGAGCACCAGAACGCCACTCCAGCACTTCAGAAATTGCAAGTACCGATAAGTCCATACACATGCCGCAGTTTCTGCGTGTCTGTGTTCTTTAGTTGAAAGCCCAGTGGCGATCTGCTCATCTGTCATACTGATCAGACAGTCAATAACTGTGTTGTTATCATTAGCATTGGTTAGCTAGCTATGCTAACGAATATAAGAAGAATATTAAAAATAAGAGAATAAAGTAAACAGGTATAAAATACTATATGACGTTATTAATAAAGAAGAATACAGTTTGAAAGGGGAGTGATTTGTTCAAATATCCATACATTAAAAGAAAATATGCTTACAGTTGTGTTTGGCTGTTGAGAGATGTTGTCCATAGATCTCCTAAAGTTGCTCTCAAAGTGCCACCAGATTGATGCTTTTAACTTCAACATTTTAAAAAAATCTTCCCAGGGGAGCATGCCCCCGGACCCCCCCTAGAGGAGGTTAGGTCCCCCCCCCCCCCACTTAAATCATTGTTCACATGGATAGGAAAACTAAATACATTGCACACATCTTGTGTCCATATCTTTCTGTTTTGGTGGTCACGCCACAAACGATGCACGTGCATGCATACGCGACTAACGCGAGTCATGGTGAGATATCTGATATAAGAGTTGCTTTTTTTTGCACAGAATGAAATGAATGGGCTGTGATTTTAGTTTTTATTTTAAGCAGAGGTCAAATAACTTGTACGGCCCTCTGAGGATATTGTAAAATTTGAAATGGCCCTTGAGAGGAAAAAGGTTTCCCCACCCCTGCTCTACGGCGTCGGCGTATGAGCATTTAAAAGAGTTTTACGTAAAGTCAGTCCCGACTCAGACGGAAAAAATCAAACGTTTGCCTGTAAACTGTGTTCCGCCCGGTTTGAAAAAGCAAGTCCGTACATCGACGACGTCGACAACAAACCTTAAACGGCACATTGAGAATAAGCACACGGCTAGCCTTTCACGGTATTGTGCGAGTGGCGAATAAAAAAGAGAGCCCAAAACAGATCCACTACCACCCATATCCCATTAACATCGTACAGGAGACAAATAATAGCTGCGCAGCAACGTATTGAAAAAAGAACTATAAACTATAAATTAGTTCATTTTTGAAACCATGAACTTTAGTTCAAAAATTTGAATGATGAAACTATGAACTGAACTAGTTCATTTTAAAATGTGTGAACTGTGAACTGAACTAGTTCATGTAGAAAGTGAACTTTCCCACACTGAACGGAAGTAACAAAACACAATGCAATATCCCTTTTCAATTTCAAAGAACACAATTGGGTGTATACATTAACAAATAAC